>NC_141543.1:15940000-16092500 GCF_021556685.1 Rattus norvegicus
ATTGAGGTATTTCTATGTGATTTATTCATGGGTTTATCTAACACATCTGTTGGGTGCCTACTGCATAACAAGGGGAGTTTCAAGCCTGGGAAATTGGAATATAAAAATCACAATGTCCAAACATCAGAAATTACAGATCCTGTTTTCCTAAGACCAAATTTTTTGAGGTACATCAGAAATTTCTGTTTACATAAATGCTCCCCAGAGCTTATCATGTTGACTATGTAGTGGTAAGCAGTTGCTGGATGGATGGATGGATGGATGGATGGATGGACGGATGGATATTTGTTTGGAAAGATACTACTTGAATAATCAGATATATGGATGAATGCATGAATAGATACATGGACAGATAGATGAATGCATGAATGGAGAAATGAATAGTCAAACTGATGTTTTCATTATGGATAATTACTGGACTAGCCTAAGCTATGCCAATCAACTAATAGCCAGTTCGGTGCTGGAGCACTGAAGATCCTTCCATGCAAACCTTCAGGTCAAACTCCATTCTATGGAGGAAAAGAATAAGAACAAAAGATACAGCCAACGGCTGAACTGAACTGGAAACTGGTCGTGTACCCAAGGTCAAGGAGCATCTCCTCAAATAAATCAAGTATGCTAATTTGATAATACAAGTGACCTTAGAAGACAGTTCAAGGTCATGCATATGCAATGTAGCCTGGCTCCTCTTGGCTTGATTTAGCTCTAAATGTAATGAGAGTTTCACTCGGCTTATGTCAGTGAACCTTTCAACCTGGAGTTGTGCCTTTGTCTTAAAGTCTGGACTTCCTAAAGCATTAATGCCTAAGTTCTCAAGTAGCCAATAAGAAAAATTCCCTACGTTTGCTGGTGCTTCTTCATTTTCTTTCTTTAACCAATAACTGGAATCATCTAGGCCACACTTCTGGGTATAGATATCTGGGAGCCCGTGAGTCTAGATTCTTGGAGTAGGATCAAGTCTTGAAGGATTCGGATCCCTCCTTCAACAAAACAGATCGTGAGAGAAAAGTCAAAGCTACTTTTATGGTGAGAGAGGAGCCAACATAACAGAACCTACAGCTAGCCTACTGGGCCACTAACTAACTGGTTTGAAGAATTGTTTTTACTCAGCTCCAGGTCCTATTCTATCTATTGTGAGATGGTGACAGTAAAACCAACCACATGGTGACAGATCATCAGGAAACACTGAAATGTGTCTACAGTAAGAGTTTCTAGATTAGCTATTATAAGTGACATTGCTGTACTGCCAGGAACCCATGATTGTAAGACCACAAAGAGTGTGGCTGGAATTTGGGGAAATCATAAATTGACAACTCAGTCAGGTCATGCTCAAAGGAGAATTAGTTTTAAAAAAAGCCTCAATCAAAACACAAACCACACACAATTTGAGAATTCTGCTTATAAGAAAGTTTGAGTGTGGCCATAGGAGCTTCAGATATTTAAATGTTCATGTCTGTTCCAGTTTGTGTTCTTTTGTTGTAACAAACACCATTAGAAAATCTACTTGGGGTGGGCGGAAGTATTTGGCTTACACTCTCAGATCACAGTCCATCATTGATGTCAGACCAAGAATGATGCATAAATCATATAGAAATAATGCTTATTTAATTGCCTTAGTTAATATGAGAAGACTCAGTCCACTGTGGGCGAGACCATTTCCCTAGGGTATCCTGAACTGTTTAAGAGTGGAGAACATGAACTGAGCACAAGTGAACAAGAAAATAGGCATGCATGCATCCACTTCTTGGCTATAGATGTGGTGGGACCAACTGTCTCAGGTTCTTGCCTCAACTTCTTTAAAATGACTGTGAACCAAATTGACCCTTTCTCTCTTAAGGTTTTTTTTTATTATTCCAAGATATTCTATCACAGCAAAAGAAATAAAAGTAAGACACGTTTCACAAACAGAATTCACTGACATACTTTTATAGATAGCACTTGACAAGGATAGAAAATATGTTTAGGAGAAGAAGGGGTTATAGAGGAGGGCAAGCCAAAGCTAAGAATGTACAAAAATACCATAAAGAACCATACTGCCTTATAAGGTGACTTATAAAACAAAACTATTATATATTTACACTGGAGCTATCCATGACACTTTAATTTTATTAACTTAAAAAGTGTATTTTCAATGTTATGTTTTTGATTGTTCTGGGTATACTTATATACAATTGGTATTTCAAACAGTTTCTTACTTATATTTTATGCCACATGTTACTGTATCAGACAAATCCTCTCAAAGGAAAATATGAGAATAAATTACATACAGAAATATAATCAATTTATCTCTACCTAGTTTTGTGAATTTAATGCCTATTTATCACATTATCTATGTTATTGCTGCTTCTTTTGTACCTAACCTGTGTTTAAACCTTCCCAACAGCAGATAATTGGAGAACATTCTTAGATTAGAATAAAGTACCAAATACTAAGGATGGATCCACTCACAAATACACTATGATTCTTTAGGGCTTCATCATGATGGACATGCTGACAAAACTCTGGAGTCTTAGACTTTTCCAGAAGGCCAATAAACTAAGTGATCACTATTTATTTATTTATTTATTTATTTATTTATTTATTTATTTATTTATTTTCATTTATGTGTATTGTGTGGATATGCACAGTTATGGGAGTGAGCTCAGTGGCCAGAAGATGGTGGTGGATCCTCTGAAACAAGTGTTACAAGTTTCTGTGAGTCAACCAATATGGCTACTAGAAACCAAACTTGTATCCTCAAGAAAAGCAGAAAGTCCTCTTAACCACTAAGCCATCTCCCCAGCCCTAGTGCTTGACTTTTTGTGTAGGAGTCCTCATGCTCAAGTGGCAAGCACTTTACCCACTGAGCTGTCTTATTCTCTCCTAAACAGATTATTTTTAAATAATTGATTAATGATGTCTTCAAAATGGCTAAGGGTAAGATAGCATAGCCATAAATAGACCATTCTTGGTTCATACATACTGGTCATGCTTCTGTCTCTTACCACCTCAGGTCATCTAACTTCTTCTCTAAACCCCAGTTTCTCAATGTGCAAAGGGGGACTGGAAATACCTGCTACACAGTATCAGAAAATTAAGGAAAATTCATAAAGAGCACTTGACGCTAAGCTCAATACAAAATGGCGGCCCAAGAAAGAATAGCTTGACGCCACATGTCATATTGTGCTATGCCTTACATCCAAACCATCTACCTCGATAAGTAGCATTTGACAGTAAATGTTTAAGCAAATTGAGATTTGTTGGTCCTAATCTTATTTTCTTTTTAAATAATTTCACTGTGTATAATAATTGCATGTGGTACAGTGTTATAGAATATTTTTTCTTTTGTTTTGTGTGTGTGTGTGTGTGTGTGTGTGTGTGTGTGTGTGTGTGTGTTGACTTATGTCCATGTATACATTGGATGTGTAGTTAGGTACGCATGCCTGTGTGCACTCTAGCATGTGAAGACCTGAAGACAGCCTCTGGCATCATTCCTTCTGTGCTGTCCTGTTGTTGTTGTTGTCGTCGTCGTCGTCGTCGTCCTTCTTCTTCTTCTTCTTCTTCTTCTTCTTCTTCTTCTTCTTCTTCTTCTTCTTCTTCTTCTTCTTCTTCTTCTTCTTCTTCTTCTTCTTCCTCTTCTTCCTCTTCTTCCTCTTCTTCCTCTTCCTCTTCTTCTTCTTCTTCTTCTTCTTCTTCTTCTTCTTCTTCTTCTTCTTCTTCTTCTTCTTCTTCTTCTTCTTCTTCTTTTGCTTTGTTATGTTTTGTTTTTGAGACAAGGTCTCTCACTGGCTTCAAACACATCAAGTAGACAGACTGTAAGCCCAAGAACACACTTGTCTCCCCATCCCCAATGCTGAGATTACAAAAGTTGCCACATCTGGCTTTTTTCACATGGGGTTCTGAGGATTAAACTCAGGTCCATGAGCATTTTAGCAATTGAGTCATTTCTCCAGGCCCCATTTCTTCTGTCTCTACATCCAGAAGATGCAAAGGCTAGAACCAAAAATTCTTCTTTGACTGAGAGGTTACTAATGAGTAGTAGAGAGAACTTTGCTAAGAAAGAAAGGTCAAGAACAAGATTCCTCCATCAGTCTCTCTGATTACTTTCTGAGTTCCAGGATGGGGAAACCCTGACTTAGGAATTCCCATGGTTTAAGCAAGTTCAACTGCATAACATCTGGATTTCAAGACTCCTAAGAATTTAACATAGAGCTCTCAGAAACTGGTATCTACAAGACATGATGTGGATCAAAATACTTCATATGAATTAACTCCAAGTCATAGCATGAGCCCATTTCATAGATGAAGGTCAGAGTAAAATGAGTTGCACAACAGCACAGTGAGCGCCAAACTTGACCTGGATGTGTCCCACTGCAGTCTGTGCATTCTTCCCTGCTGACAGGGATCAGAGGCCCAACATCAGGCACATCAACCGAAAGTTACCACCTGCTGGCTGCTACCATAGTGAGCCAAATGGGTTCTCGGGTTATGCACAGAGAGGGGAAAATACCAGCGACATTCACTCATCTTTTAGGTCCTGTGTAAAGATACTCCGCATCCCAGTCTTGGCTGAGCTGGGTACAGGCCCGGAAACTTGACCCCCTGTACAGAGAAGGCACATGTGGCCTGGCCCAGAGAGCTGGGCTTGTCCCATCTGTCTTAGTTAGGGTTTCCATTGTGTAAAGAGACATTATGACCACAGCAACTTTTATAAAGAAAAGCAAATTGTGGATGGCTTACAATACAGAGGTTTAGTCCTTGATCATCATGGCAGGAAGCATGGCAGCATGCAGGCAGACATGGTGCTGGAGAAGGAGCTTAAAGTTCTAAATATGGATCAGCAGGCAGCAGAAAGAGTGATACTGGTCCTGGCTTGAGTTTCTAAAACCTCAAAGCCCATCCCCTGTGACACACTGCCTCCAACAGGGCCATGCCTTCTCCAGCAAAGCCACATCTCCAATAATGCAAACCCCTAAAAGTCTATGGGGCCATTTTCATTCAAACCACCAAATGGTCTCAGCCCCGACTGTGGGAAAGAACAGATTTATACACTTCTGGGAAACAGAATCTGGCTCAAACCGAGCCTTGCAAAGAGGGGAGTGATTGCTAGTATGGCAGAAGAACCTTTGGACCCATAGAGGGAGGCAGTGGGAGGCAGTCACCCCCAGTCCAGTACATATTCAGTACCTCAATTTCCCCAGAGTAGCCTGGCACATTCACACACATGTGAAGGCTGAGGCAGAAAAGGGCTAATGGGAGCCTTCCCTTCAGCCTGACTTGAAGAAGAATGGGCCCAGCATAGCCATCTGAATGCTAAGTACACTCTTCCATAGGTGGTGTACATGCAGTGTACCCTGAAGCCTGGACATCCTGGAGTGTGTGTGTGCTCAGAGGCATAGAAAACCCACAACCTCGCAGCTGTGAAGTAGCAGGTCTTGAGTTTAGCTGCAGGCCTGTCTCCTTCCAAAGGTGGTGGGCAACTCTGTGAACCACCCTGAAATGGACACAGTATATAGAGCTAAACCTAACTCCTGAATAGGTTTGCCCTACTTCCTAGATAAGCTCACCCACTTCCTAGATAAACTTACTCCACTTCCTGGGTCAGTTCATTCTATTTCCTGAGTATCAACACCTTACTTTCTTAATAAACTCACTTCACTTCCTAGGTAAGTTTGCCCACTTCTGGTAAAAGTTCACTCCATATCTTATATAAGCTCACCCTACTCTGGATAAGTTCACCCAACCCTCTGGACAGTCTCCCCCTACTGTCTAGGTAGGCATTCTGCTCCTTGGATATCCATTTGCACACTGGCTGGCTGGGAAGAACCAGAACACGGTGTGCAAAGACTTCTGAGATATAAGTAGAGGTGTGTGGTACCTTCTGGGCAACCACAACTGTCTACACATGCCCTGCTTGCTGAGGGAAGACTCTGCTAACACAATGAAGTAACAGCTACATCCTCCCTACATCCTGCTGTGCCAGTGAGGAAGGAAAGCCAGGACTCATACAAGCCTGCATCCACTTCTCAGATCTAAGACTGAGCTCATTAGCAAAACTCACCAAGCCTATGTTTCCCACCCATAAGATGAGCTGATGATAGTAGCCACCTCATGAAGCCCCATAAATACTGAATGAGTTCAAACATAAAGAGCCGCCCAATGCCTCTGGTGACTGGCAGCCAAGGACACCGGCATCATCACCATAGTCATTACAAAGAGTGTTACGGTTACCATGATGCCCTGCCTCTGGTATGCAAATGGGTGCTCCTGTTTGGGTAACAATAGGCTGAGAGGAACTCTGAAGTAATAAGTCCTCCTATATCCAGAGGAGAAAACACAGTACACAGACAGATGGGGACCCTACATGGATGTGGGTGACTGCTAGGAATACCAGGATTGGAGGACAGAGGCTCAGGGTGGCCAGCGAGGTCACATACAGGACAGGACAGGAACTGCTGCTGACAACTATGGGCAGGCAGACGCTAACACAGCCTCTAAAAGGAATCTGTGCTTTGGGTTCCATGATTCTTCAAGATGGTGTGAACAATAGAGGGGTCAGTCAGGGTCTTTAACAGTGTCTGAAGGCCACTTCAAACTTCAAGGACCTGTCCTAGAACATGTGTATTCTCCATGGGGAGAAAGTGGAGAGCACAGTGGGGAGGAAATGGGGAGGGCAGAAGGAAATAAAGTGGGGGTGTTAAAAGTAAGAAAGAAGAAAGGCAGGAAGGTGTTGCCAACACACACGCACACGCACACACATGCACGTGCACACACACACACACACACACACACACACACACACTGCCTACCCTCAATCCCTTCCTTGAGAGACCAGGAAAGAGAAGAAGGAAAAAAGGAAGAAAGGAAGGAAGAAAGGAAGGAAGGGAGGAAGGAAGGAAGGAAGGAAGGAAGGAAGGAAGGAGAGATTAAAAGAGTAAGAGAAAGAATAGAGAGGAAGGAAGAAAGACAGGAATGGGAAGGAAGGAAAGAGGGAGGAGGCAGGAAATAGGAGGGACAGACCGACTCCTGTGAGCCCTGGTGCAGAACTAGAAGGCAGCCATCCATCCCTCCCCTCTGTGTTTATCTAAGCAGCTGGCACAACTCAGGCAGTTTTGCTTAAAAATCATTTCCCAGGGGATTAGCATCCCCTTTCACACTTAAAAGCCTTCCCCAAAGCCAGAGAATGAATTGATTTTCCTATAACTAATCACACTCCTCCTAATAGCAGGAAGCCACAGCTCTATTCTCCATCTCTGCAGCTAAAAAAAAAAAAGAAGAAGAAGAAAAGAAAAATAGAAATGAAAAGAAAGAAACTGCGGACTGTGCAGCCAGGCAGCCTCCTCTCTCCCCACCTGGGGCAGGATGTGGGATGATAAAGGGACCACTCCGCAGAGCGCCTCGCCTGCCCTCTCCACCACCGCTGCCACCACGGCTGTGGCTGCCTCTGAAGGTCATGACAAGTGTGACCTCCCATGACCCAGAGTACAGCAGGCCGCCTCACATCTCTCTGGACATCACAGTCAGCCTCCAAGCACAAGTGTGTATCTCTCAGAGGAAGGGTCCAGCCTCTCCCCATCGTGTGCCAGGAGTACAGGTTCAGATTGTTCCAAGTATCATGCTCCAGTGAGGTAATGGCTTCCTGGAGTTTCTATAGTAACAGAATAAAGAAAATCACAAATCAAGGTACTTTAAAAATACTTCGTAAAGGCTGAGACGTTGATAAAATAGCTTCCGTGCAAGCAGGGAGTACCTGGGTTTAATACCTCAAGGGGGGGGGGCTAGGAAAGGAGAGGTGTCACTTGTAATCCCACACGAGAGTGGCCGAGACGGGTGGGGATTGCTGGTCAGTCAGTCTAGTGAACTCAGTGAGCCCCATGCCCAGTAAGAGATCCTACCTCAAAACAAGAAGGTAGATAGCACTTGAGGAATAGCAAGAGAAGTTTCCCTGTAACCTATACACACACACACACACACACGCACACACACGCACACACGCACACCGCACGCACATGCACACAGCATGGGTGGCAACATCAGGTTAAAACACAGTAGGGAAATCTGCTGTAGTCCTTGGACGTTACTTGGCAGCATCCTTAGGCTGGGTCAGGGGAAGCTCCTTGGGGACCATCTGCACATTCCAAAAGGATCCACCCTTCCTCTACATTTTGCCCAGGCAGCGGGCAAACCCACACAGCTGTCCGTGGATACCTGCACTTGTAAAGAACCCAAACATGTACTAAGAGGCTAAAGTACAACTTCCCACTGCCACTGGAAATAAATGCAAGGGCAACAGCCAGAGCTGTTCTCTGTTCTTCCTCTTCTTACACAGAAAATATTAGGAGAGATGCATAGCCACCCCCAACCAGCGGAGAGAACAGCACAACTTAGTAGTGTTATCTGGACTTTAAAGTATTAATGGATTCATTCTGTGCATGAGCACTCAAGTGCGCCAGGGCACATCTATGCAGAGTGGAGGACAAGTTCCAGGAGTCGGTCTTCTCCTTCCAGCAGGTGGGTCTCGGGGACTGATCTGCCTCAAGTCCCCTTATCTACTGACCCACTTCACCTGACAATATAACCTGTGCTTGCATGTGCTTTTTAAGTAACAGAGGATGGTTGTAAAGATGCAGACAAAACGGGGAGATAGGATCCAAAACCAGCCATTGCTGTGCCCTCCATTTGAGGTCCCAGTCACCCATGGCCTCCTGTCTTCACCCTGCTTCTGGATGGGTTTCTCAACCTGGTAGCGTTGACAATCTAGTTGGGTAGCTTGTAGGAAGCCACGCTTTATAGACTAGGACCCTGGGGGGCACATAGGGTCTCTACTCCTGTGATGGTCAGTGTCGATTACCAACTTCACAGGAACTAGAATCATTAGCCTGGAGTGAGACTTGATGGTTGAGACTGTTTATTGCCATATCAAAGGATGGGGTGGACCCTCGCACCCATAGGGTTCTACACAAACCCTAATTACACCAGCTCTAACAGATTCAGTGTCCCCTTCAGGCCTCCATGGGCACCTGCACACAAACACACCACATATATGCACATAAATAAATACATACATACACACACACACACACACACACACACACACACACAAAAGTCTGTTTTTAAATAGAATCACATGGTCATGTGGGACACGGGACACGGAGCACGCGTGTGGAGGATTATCATGACTGCATTAATTTAGGTAGGAAAGCCCACTATGGGCAGCACCATCCCCTGGCTGGGATCCTGAGCTGTGTGGGTAGAGAAAAGGAAGCGGGAGCAGCAGCAGCCTTTCATTGCTCTCTGCCTCCGGGCTCCAGATGCCATGTGGCCAGCCACTTTGCAAGTCCCTGCTCCTTTGACAGCTCTGCCATGATGAATCACAGCCTTGATTCGTGAATAACGATAAATTCTTTCCCCCTTAAGTTGCTTTTGCCTTTAACAGAAAGGGAAGTGTGCCCCTCGTTGTTGATTGCCCTTCACTGCAGCTGGACCACCTGACAGGTCCCAGCAGCTACCAGGGCGTAGCCTTCTGCACCCGGATTCTTTCGTTCAGGATCCTGGTGTCCAAGTTTCCCACCTTCAAGCATCAGTGCTTCGCTCTCGTTTTGGGTGTAGACTCCAAACCATTTTTAAAATGTATTCAAACAAAAACGTACTCATGAATATTCGGAGTAGCACCAGTACAATATCTAGGAGTGGGAACAACCCAGACGTCCATCTCCTGAGAAGAGACACAGAATGTGCTGAATGCTAGTGTTGTGTGAACTGTTTACAGAATCACACGGCAGGTTCTGTATGATAACACACAGTCATCAAAATGAGGCTGTGGGATGCACAGCGGTTTTCTGCCTAAAATACAACACTGTTTGTTAGTTTGTTTGTGATGGGGTCTATGAAGCTCGGGCTAGCCTTGAGTGAGCCTCACTGTGATCCCCCTGCCTCAGTGTAATGGTTAGTGCTGATTGTCAGCTTGATTGGATCTAGAAACATCTAGAAGGCAAGCCTCATGGCATGGCTGCAAGGAATTTTCTACACTGGGTTGATTATATGAGAAGCCCTACCCTTAATGTGGGCAGAGACATTCCCTAAGCTGGAGTCCCGGACCAAACGAAAAGAGAAGTTAGTCTGAGGCCCGAGGCTGATCTTTTCCTGACTGTGGATGAAGTGTGACCAGCTGCTTCATGCTCCAGGCATCTTGCCTTCCCCACCATGACTGACTGGATCCTCAAACTGTCCTCCTTCCTTACTTCCGTCCATTGTTCCAGTTGGGCGTGTTGGCATAGGAATGAGAAGAGTCACTGACTCGCCTGGCCTCCCGAGTGCTGGGACCATGGCAGAAGCTGCTGTGCTCTAGTGCTGTAGCTCGGATTAAGCTGAGAGACTGCTTGCTCTCATGTCTCCGAGCATGGTCCACTTCAAAACCAGACCCACTCTGAGTCTCTGGAAGGTTAAATAAAGCTAATTCAGTGTCTCCCACCCCTGGGATATGGACCATGCAGCAAGTGGGATGTCACCTCCAAACCATGCCAACCACACTTGCCCACCATGCAGCCAGAGCACCTTTCAAAGGCATGGGCTTCCCCTTGTGACCTGGATCACACACACAGCCAGGGCAGTGCCCTCCTGCCCGTATTGGAGCTCTCCGGCTCCTTATTAGTCACGAGTTCACCCGACTGCCTGCACGTCTGATTTTCTTTCATACACGGCTTTCACCTATTTAATTAGAGCCCTCATCTATTTTTTATATATATTTAAAGGGGAGAAACCACACTTTAACTCTACAATGGGCTAAAATTATACCTTCTAGAAAGACGTGACTGCTTCCTGGCCATGAACTTTTGCGTTTATGAATTGCTAATTTGGTTAATGGGCTCGTTCTGCTCCGAAATTTGCATCATGAAAATTACTAGCTTCGGAGAGTCCTCTGTGTATGGCGCAGTGTGCACGTTTTGTCGGAAAGGTCACATCTGACATCGTAGAACAGCGGGGCCCTTTTGTAAAGGTAGCCATGTAAGAAATCAAGCAGGCCCATCGGTATAATGTCACGGTTAAGGAGGGGAGAAAAGATCTTTAAGTTAATTTTCATTCATATTGTTTATGTGCGTACAAGCCAAGCTCTGTTCTGTGGGAATCCTTTCTCGTGCCCAGCACGCTGTTTCTGATTGGGAGACAAGAGTCACTGGAAAGGTTCTGAAACTGGTATGGGGGTGGGGGGTGCTGGGGAGGCTGAAGCCAGTGAGAGGACAAATGAGTGGAGTGGAGAACATCATTCTCCATATGAGAGTAGACTCCAGGTGTGGCTAGCCCAGATACCCAGAAAGCATGTTATGAGTCAGATGCTATGGCGGGATCCACACCTGAGAACCCCGTCCCGTGATTTGGGGTTTGAAGCTTGGAAGTGTGAGGTCAACCTTTCTTCCTCAGCCAGCGCCCACCTTGTTTTGTTGAGACACAGTCTCTTACCGAGCCTGGAGCATGTGGATTCGGCTAGGCTGGCTGGACAGCAAACCCCCGGGATCGTCCCTTCTCTGCCTCACTAGAGCAGGGATTGCAAGCTCATGCACCCATGCATTCAGCTTTCTGGATGGATGCTGGGGATCAAACTCAGATGCTCATGATTGTGTAGCAAGCACTTAACTGACTGAGCCACGCCCCAGCCTTCGCCAACCTTCAAGTTGTATTTACCATTCATATCTTAGTTAGAATGCAAAATGATGGATTTTGTTTCATCTGTGTGTAATGTGTGTGTATATATATTATATATATATTATATATATAGTATATATATTATATATTATATATATATATTGTATATATTATTAAAGTTTGTTCTTAATTACCCTCTTTCTCTACCTCCTACTGATGCCCTATTCACCCCCAGACACCTCCCTTCTGTCTCCCCATTGCTTGTATTCCATTACCCTCTCCTGTTTCCAGGACTCTCTTCTCTCTCCCTGTAGGCATCTTCGTGGTCCACTTTCTACTCTTACACACACACACACACACACACACACACACACACACACACACACACTTAAATCTAGAGGAAAGCATGCAACATTTGTCTTTCTGAATCTGGCTTAATTTGCCCAACAGAAAGGAATTGGGGCTGGAGAGATGGCCAACAAGGGTCACCACTAGAACAAGACAGTCTCACTGCTCACACCAGCCAGCAATCAGCAAGTGCCTGGTCACGTGACTTCCAGGAGGCCTGCTCTGTTGTCACCTGGTTTTATTTTCAAGTATACAGTGGACCCCACCCCTGGCCTCTTCCCCATAAGTACTGTAGAGGTTCAGGGAGTGCCTTCTGATGTGGAGACATTAAATACTAAGGCAAGGGTGTAACCATCTTGCTTCCTTCCAGGGACCCCAGTGTTCTCACAGTGAATCCTGGGGGATATTCCAAGTAAGAATGTCCAAACAGGCACTGTGCCTCAGGGCAGCACAGGAGCCTGTTTTCTGGGCTCCATCACACTGCCCTTTGGATGAGACATGACCTAGAAGAACTAAAAGGGAAAGCCAGGCCGGTGAATAGGCATCCGCAGGTACAGAGGCCGGGTGCCTGAGCTTGGGACAAGCACCCTGCCTCCTGTGTGAAGAACACAGAGCCCTGGAACGTAAGTGCTTCACCCGTTCCTGGGCAGCAGTCATGCAAACAGAGGAGCTCAGAGGAAAGGAGTCCTTCGTGACAAGGAAAAAGAGAGACCCTCCCCTTCTAGGAACACATGGAGCCTCCCTCCACCTCCCTCCCTCCCCTGTAATTACCTCTAGTAAATTCCCCCCATTCATGTGTTTGCCAGCTTCAATTGAGCCAGGACTTGAGGCTGCCTGGCTCAGGAGGGGGTGGCCGGGTACATTCAGCTTCACACAATCTCCAATCACTGCACCTGACAGGGACGTACACTTGCTTATGTGAAATTTTCATTTCAATCCCAGCCTTGAATTGTGCCACTTCCCAGCTACAAGCCTGACACTTGGGGTAGGGTTTTGCATGTATCTGAGTCCACCCATACAAGTGTTACCTGATTAATTGGCCACCATGTGACCAAACACCTCTCTCTCTCTCTCTCTCTCTCTCTCTCTCTCTCTCTCTCTCTCTCTCTCTCTTAAGACACGCCAACCTGAAAGGGTATAATTTGCACAGCTGCTTAAAGGCAGATATTCATCAACTATAAACAGCTCCGAGTTTGAGTAGCTACACAATATAAAGCATCTCTTATCTCCATTGGCAGCCTCCCTCTGCTACCTGAACAGGCAAAGGAATCCAAAGACCTTCTGACCGAAGCTTCAAGGAGCACTCGGAGGATTCCAGAGTGCATCATTCTTCAGCCAGGAAGATAAACCCTGAGCTCCAAATCTAGGCCTGGCACGCCACCCTCAGTCTTTGGGGAGGCTGAGAAGAAAACATCACGAAGTTAAGCCAGCAAGGTCCTGCTTCCAAAAGTCAACACAGAGCAAAACAACAAAATCTCCCTACTAGAGACCCTCCAGGGCTTTCTAGGAGCCTGGAGCACAGACGCACAGACCTAGCGTCCAGCTTTGTTCCTGGTGGTATGGTCCAGGAGAAATACAAAATGGTGAGGCCCGCTGAAGACTGCAAAAGTAATCTTCACCATAGCAGTCCATGGGCACAGCGACACTTATGATAAAGCAGTCTGCAAGGCCTTCTGGGAACTGGCTCTGCACAACTCTGGGCAGGGTGTGTCACCTTCTTCCCTATCACTCTCCACCTTGCTGTTTTTCAGGCACATTTGTGTTCTAGCTTCCTCTCTGCTGCTGTGATAAGTCACTCTGAACAACTTGGTAGGAAAGGGGTTTATTTAGCTTACACTTCCAGGTCAAAACCCATCATTAAGGAAAGTCGGGACAGGACCTCTTGAAGCAAGAGCAGCAACAGCTTGAAGCAAAGACCATAGAGAAACAGTGCTCACTCTCTGGCTCGTAGGCTTATGCTTAGCTGCCTTTCTTTTACAATCTAAGACCTAGGGAATGGTGCTGCCCACAGTGAGCTGGGCCCTCCTTCATCAATTAAAAATCAAGACAGTGTTCCATAGATCAAGCCAATTTTATTTCTCAGCTGAGATTCTCTTCTCAGGGGACCCCATGCTCTGTCAACTTGACAGTTAAAGCTCACTCGGAGATTATGACACTTAGCCCTGGGCCCTGCGTAAGCCTGTGGATGTGTGACACACCCTAAGCTGGGGAGTTGATACAGTTCCTTCTTAGAAGGAATCCCTAGGGTCCATGACATGAATTATGTCCCCAGGAGTTTGGTAGCACCAAGGCCTTATGTGATGGCCTACATTAGGGTCACTCTAAGGAAAAAAGCCTTGCTGTTCAAACTCATGTAAGGTCACAGTTCCCATGTCTCCCTCTTCGTCCTTTATTCCATGGCTCTCCCAACCAAGGGCAGCGCCAGATTCAAGTGTTGTATAGGGTTATTGCCCATCTTGAAACACAGAATCCATTCCATTCCCTGTCAGATACAGCACATCATATGCTCAGCCCAGAACAGAACCCATCCAATGACAGCACAAACTTAACAATAAGTAGGTGTGTGCACATGTGTACACATATACATGTGCTAGCATTTGACCGCATATGCACAGGCATGTTAGACATTTTCTCTCCATTCTGCTTCAGCATAAGTTGGGGCCAAGGGTGACACTGCATTTGTCTGTATAGCACCTGTCCCAGTCGCTTCCTGTTGTCAACTTGATATAACCAAGAGTCATTAATGAAGAAGAAATCTCAGTTGAGGGATTGCCCAGATCAGATTGACCTTTGACCGTGTCTGGGAAACTGTCTTGATTACCAATCAATGCATCAGGGTCCGGCCCACTGTGCCCTCCCTGGGCAGCCGTCCTGGGTTGTTTAAGAATCTAGCTGAGCATGGCTTGTGAAAAAGGCAGCAACCTTCCTGCCTGGTTTCTGTTTCAGCCCCTGCTCGCACGCCCACCACGGCATCCCTCCAGAAAGGGCTACAGCATAGCATGTAAGCTTAAATAAACCTTTTCTTCCCCCCAAGATATTTCTGAAGATTGTGTTTATCCCAGCAACTGACAGCAAGCTAGAGCAACACTCCTGGTTCTTGTGGTTTCCTGGGTGCCTCAAAGATGAGCAGCCTTCCAGTGAGCCCAACCTTGTCAAGCCCACCTGAGAAATGGCTATCGCTTCCCTATACCAAAGATGCCTCCATGTTGCTAAAATTCATTCCCTTGTGGGGGGATGTAAAGCAAAATCTACCCCTCCTCCCAAGGTCCCAATGACAAAGCGAAAGTCTACAGTGGGGAGCCAATGAATACATCAGACTTCCTCACAACGCCTAAGTGAGAGGTTACTGACAGGGGTGTAGGCACCTCTCCCCCAACCAGCTGTACCTGGAAAGCTCCCACGTCACAACACCAACGAGGGCTTCCCCTATAAGCACATAGATGCATTTTGTCAGATATTTTGCCTCGGCAACTGGAAACATAACTATCCCAGGAACGGAAATATCCTTCATGCCGGAACTGCTATGGGTCTTCTTATATCTCAGAGGGACCAGGATACACAGACCAGGACCTGGGCACTGCCCCAAAAGGCTCAGCATTCCTCCAAGGTAACAATGCCAGGCCCCACAGGGGGACTAGAACTGGCCACAGTTTGGAGTGGAAGGTCCCTAGAGGCTAGCTACTCCCTATCTTTTCTGCTTTACAGGGACAGGGTTATGAGCCTGAGGACAATGCTACCTTCCCTATGCATTTCCACGGTAAGCCACTGAGATGACCAGAAATGGAGACAGGCCGGATAGTATCAATGCCACTTACAGTTAGGGACACAGATGAGCTACTAGCCAAAAGGCATCCTGGATAAAATATAACAGAAAATAAATCCACTGAGCATGCAGGAGGCCCTCTACACAGAAGGTGCATGTTATCACATACCCTAGACATGAGCTCGTGGCTGTCCTAAGAAGCAGTGTTACAGCGGACAGAACCCGGATCTCAACCACAACAGCAGGGCCCGGCCATGGTATGCCCCAGACTCATTTTCACTCTGTATTTTGATCTGTATTTTGAGATAAGGTATCACTGAGTTTTCCAGACTGGCTTTAAATTCATTTTATAGCCTAGGAAAGCCTTAAATCTGCAATCCTCCTGCCTCGTCCTCCTGAGTAGCTGAGAAGTCAGGTATAAAATACCAGGAGGCCCGGATTAACCTACTTTTCTTTTTTCTGAGGGTCTAAGATACTCATTCATACCTCAGGGTACCTGGAAGAAAGAGGTGAGTAGCAATAAGCCTTCCCAATCTGGTCACAGATTCTCTCTCCCCCAACCTAGGCTGGCTGGTTTACATCAGTGTTGGGCAGAGTGTCTTCATGAACCACCACTTTGGATTATGACCCAGGGCCTAATTGAGGGAGGTTCTCTGAAAGCCCACTGCCTGTTGGCTTGCTTTTTGCTCAGCAGCGTGTCAGCTGGGTCCCAGTGTGATGGCTTATTTAAAATATCGGGGAGAAATAAAATTCACTGTAAATTAGCTGTCGGCAGCTTAGAAACTACTAATGATGCAGAGATAATAGGGGATTTGCAGCGAACGCCGATGCTGAGCTATGATTAGTGAGCACAGCTTTACCCCCTGGATGTCCATGGCCCCAAGCTTCCACAGCGAGAGATACATATGCATCAGCTGGTGCGTTTGCAGAGCCTGCTCCAGGGGCAGCAGGCTCAGGGCTTCCTGGTCAGAAGCTCAGTGCTTGGCTCTGATTTGCAAAAAAAACCAAAAATGATTAATCTGTAGGTTTTGAGAATGAAAAAATGTTTACTTCCCAGTCTAGGAGAAAGCAAAGACTGGTCCTAAATCAAATTCCCTTTTGAAAACAAAAACAAGATTTGAAGATAAAGTAAAGTGTTTGCCGCACAAGCCTGTGGAAGTGGATGTAGACCTTAGCACCCATGGTAAAAAAATCTGGCTATGGAAGCACAGGCCTGTAATTCCAGATCCCCAGAGATCACTGGCCCAGACGGTCTAGCTGAACTATAGACTGACCTTGTCTGAGAAAATAGACATCTGATGTCAACCTGTGACCCCTACACACCCACACATACACACACACACACACACCACACATATACACACATGCACACATATATACACATATACACATACACATACACACACACATGCACACCACACATATACACACATGCACACATATATACACATATACACATACACATACACACATATACACATACACACACATATACACACACATACACACACACACCATATACACACATGCACACATATATACACATACACACATACCCAAACATATACACACACACATACACACACACACGCACACCACACATATGCACACATGCACACATATATACACATATACACATACACACATATACACACACATACACACACCATATACACACATGCACACATATATACACATATACACATACACATACACACACGCACACCACACATATACACACATGCACACATATATACACATATACACATACACATACACACATATACACATACACATACACACACATATACACACACATACACACACACACCATATACACACATGCACACATATATACACATACACACATACCCAAACATATACACACACATACACACACACGCACACCACACATATACACACATGCACACATATATACATATATACACATACACACACATATACACACACATACACACACCATATACACACATGCACACATATATACACATACACACATACCCAAACATATACACACATATACATATGCATACACATGCACACATATATACACATACACACATACACACACATACACACACATATACACACACATACACATATGCATACACATACACACATATACACACATACTCACATGTACACACATATATGCACATATCCACACACCCACACATACACAACACATTCACACATATACACACATACACATATACCCACACATACACACACATATACGCATATATACACACACAGGAAAAGGAGGGGGAGCCTGGAAACCACCAGGAACAGAGCTGGAAGGGCCCTCACCATCTAACCTTTGCTCTTCCCTGACCCAGACATCCCTAGAAAGCTCTTACTGAGTGCCATCAAGGGTTCGATTCCCACAACCCTGCCTGCATGCAGACAGGAGTGGAAGCTAACCACTGGTTGTGCAAGTGAAGTCTGTTAGCACGTCACTCTTTTCTTTCCCTCGTTTTCATTAGTTGTAAACTCAGTACAGTGTACTATGCGCATCTTCACCCTCCCCCTCAGCCGCTCCTCCCCACTGTAGTAGTTTGAATGGGAAATGTCCCCAGTAGGCTTGGATGTCTGAACACTTGGCCCCCAGTCAGTGGTGCTTGGCTTCCAATCGATTATGGAGCCTTTGGGGGGGGTGCAGCCTTGCGGAAGGACAAGTGTCGCTGGAGTGAGCTTCGAAAGTCTATGGTCTCATCCACCTTCCGGTTGGAATTCTCTGCTGTGTTCACAGTTGAAGATGTGATCTCTACACCTGCTATCCATACCTCCCCAGAGTCATGACAGACGGACTCTTATCCCGCAGGAACAGTAGGCCAAAAGGAACCAATCCATGAGCTGGTTTTGGTCATGATGTTTTATCACAGCCACAGAAAAGCAGCTAGCCCACCTATCCACCCAAATGTGTGCCTTCCTTACTCTTTTTTAAACCCATGAGGTCCACTTTGTGCCGCTGATTTGTCTTTGAATGTGTGACCCTCCATTGGAGGAGTATGGTCAATCCACCAGAGGCCGCACCCTTAAAGAAAACTGATTCTCCTTCCCCCAGCAACTCTCAATTGTCAACATCTCCTGGCTAAGGTTGGGGCATCGTGCCCACCTCCACAGTCTCTGGCTTGAGTTTGTGCAATTCTTGTGCATAATGCCACACCCCAGTGAGTTCATATGTGTACCTGCCCTGCAGTGTCTGGAAAACACTATTACTTTAGTCATTACCACCTCAGAATCCTACACTCTTTCTGCCCCCTCATCTATATAATATATATGTCTGCCCTCCTGTATTGTGAGAGGAAATGTGATACAAATATCCCATTTAGGGTTAAGCCTTCCTCAGTCTCTTATTGGCTATACCTTGACAAGTTGGGAGTCTCTGTTAATCGCCATCTAAGGGGGCTGGGGAGGGGTCTGAGATGAGGGTTGAGGGATGCACTGACCTATGGCTATAATAACTCAGAAGTTATTATTCCTTTGCTCATTTAGCAGAGTAACAGGGGTGGTTTCTACCATGGGGCCTACTCCAGGTTTTTGACCTTGACATCAGTGTCAGGTGTGGGTTTCAACTCATGAAGCAGGGCATAAATGACATCAGAAAGTGGCTAGTTATTGCCATGACATCTGTGCCACTATTGTGCCTGTGGCCATGTGTGAGCATGTGGAGAACAGGGGTCAACCCTGCCTATTTTGCCCACGAAAACCCCATTTAGAAATCTTCTACCCCTGAGTTATAAAGCCTTGTGTTCCTCTCATTCAAGGACGACCTTTCAAACCCTGCCTTAGGGAAGCAGCCCAAGTACATGAAGAAGAAAAATAAAGCTTGCTTCAATTAATTGCTTCCTTTAATTAATTTGGCCATGATGGTTTGATGGTCTTTCTCCTCAAATCTTTAGGATTAACAGAACATCTCACATTATTTAAGGCTACACACCCACAGAAACTGGGTCTTGCCCAGGCAACATTCCTTATTGCGCACTGACGTGAACAATGCCACGTTCTCCTTTGCACCAAAGTATGTCATTTGGCCAAGTTACAGTCTGCAAGTTCCGGCAAAGAAAGAAGCACGCGCAGAATGGCATGGGTGTCAATGACAAGTCACCTGAATAATAAGAACCAGAAAATCTAAGGCTAAACCCCTCGTGTACATGGAGAGCAAGTCACTGTGGCATGCACGTTTTTCTTTCTTTCACATCTCGACACATTTGTCACTCAAAGTCAGAAGTCCCAGTTCTGCAAAGTCTCTGCTGTCTTCATGCTGTTTTCATGCTCTTTAGGTCTCAGATTAAATCTTTGCAGGATGGAGGCTGCTGGGCCTCTCAAATGTCATTTTAAACATGTTCTGTGGCTCTGCTGTCTGGAGGGAACCCTTCAGAAAGCCCTCGGGCATGCATACTCCCACTTTACAAAAAGCGTTGTATAATCCATGCCCAGAATGTCAGTAATTTAGTCAACGTCTGTATGTGAGGTTGGTATCTAGAAGAGCTTGAGACTTTTGTCCCAGCGCTGCCCACCAGGCAAACAGTCCTCTTCTTTAAAATGAAGAAACTACACAAGAGTCAGAGATCATTCATGTCCGGCTCCTTCAGAAAGCAGAGCAGGAAGTGGTGCTCAGCAGTGGGCTGTGCTCATTACTGTTCAGGACGCCTGATAAGTTTCCCCTCGATTTCCCTCATCCTAATAACAGACTGCAAGTTGTCCCGACCATGTAAATGGCCATGTGGCCCATTCTTGAGCAACCACAGTAACAAAGGGATTGGTGGAGAAGTGGGTAGAGGATCCCAATATCACCTATTAGGATCTATCCTGGGATACCTATGTGAACACAACTAGAAGATTCTCAGGAATGAGAGATAACCTCATCTATACAGTACTTTCCTTGTAAGCATAAAGACCTAATTTCAAACCTCCAGGTCCATGATAAAGAAGCCAGACAAAGTGGCATACACTTGTAATCCCAAGGGTACAAAAAACCAGGCATACCTGGGGCTCCCTGGCCAGCCAGTCTAGCCTACTTGGTAAGTTCCAGGCCAATAAGAGAGCCTGCCTCAAAAACTAAGGCAAATAACATGAAGAATAACACCTGCCTCTACATACATGTGCACTCCTGTACGTGTGCACCAAGGCACACATGAACACACACACAAAAGATTGTATTTCTGTAGACATTGTCAACATATGAGATTATACGGCAGAGAAACCTTTTTCCTCTACCACCCACACTGTCTGGGTAGAGTCTGAAAAGTGGAATCAATCAGAAACAAGGATAAACAAGTGCACACTGGCAGTCCTAGCTCCCAGCTCCCTGGTCCATAAAGCTCACCTTCCCCCCTCTGAGTGACCCATGATCCTTTGCAACTCTGTAACCCAATCGACTTCCCTTGGCTCGACTAATCTGAAGTCCTTGCTGTCACTGAAGGCATCCTGGCTCATGCTGGCTCTGTTCCAGGAAGCACAGATATGTATCTTTAATCACACTTAGCTATTCGATAGGATATGTTTAGCATTTTGTACAAGTCCCTTAATTTTGTGTTTCTCCCTCTTTGCTGTTTAAAATGATTAATTAGCTTAAACTTAAAACGGATCTAATTAAAGCCAGATAGTCCCTATTTTTGTCTCGCTTGTATCTGAGACCCTTGCTTTTTATCACATGTATCGGGACTTTAATTTGCCCGTATTCCCCTCTTTATAAAATATTAAGGGAGAAAGTGGAATAAAATAGTCCAGTAATTGCTTGAGCATTGCAGTGAGGACAAGATTACAGGCTTCGCCAAAATTGAGCCAGTAGCTGGCAGGCAAAACCAGCGTGCAATCACCCGGTGTCAATTTGCCAACTAATGCATATTAAGTCTGACTCTGCTCTGTCCAAGGAAGTGAGTATCTGTAAGACATAAATAACGACGATTGTTTGGAGGTGAGACCTGGAAAACTGTGGCTGGCTGATGCTGCTCCTTCCAGTTCCTACCATCGGGAGCAGCAGACGAAGACACTTCCATGGCACCTGATCCATCCATCTATGCTCATGGAGTGAGAGAAAAATCCCCAAGTGTGTGGTTCCAGGGAGAAGGAACTTACACAGATATAAAGGTGTCATTAAGAGTGCAGGCCTGGGAGCCTGGGGAGATACTCGTCTGTGAAGTATTGGTGGTGCACACACATGCACACTTGCATTCGAGTGTACGTGTGTGTGCACATGCATACACACCACACACACACACACACACACACAGTAAAAGAACAGAGAGTACAATCAAGAACAACGCTGTCTACACAGCATCAGACGTTCACAGCATCAGCTGAGTCGACAGGAGGGACCCAACTGAGAGGCCAGTGAAAAGTACCACATTCAAATCAGGAGCTGCCAACACCCAGCAGAAATCAACAAGGAGAATCCCACTGAGGCAGTTGATTGGAGTTTCCGATTGGGGGTCCTGGGCAGAGCAGACCCTCAGTCACTGTTCTGTATAACACGTGGACCCCGGCTGCTGCCCTTGTCAATGACCTGTCCCTAAGGGATCATGCATACACTTCAGGAAACACTAACGAGCTCTGATCTCAAAAGAGGAGCTCACTCAGGAGACGCTCAACTTCCTTCCACCAGACTCTACTTCATTCAAAATTACACCTAGAGGGTGCCCTCAGGGTGCTGCAAGCTAAAGCCAGAACCTGGGTACAAAGCATGGAAAGGGGTGACTGCCAGGAGCTTCCACTCTAGAACGGAGAAGCTTCAAAGGACAACAGATCACATAGACAAATGAGAGAGGGGGCTGGCAAGATGGCTCACTGTGCAAAGGTGCTTGCCACCAAGTCTGAGTCCACTCTGCGGGCTTAGTCATCACACCAGCCCACTCTTTCTTCAGGTCTTGACCTTTGTTATATTTAATTTACACTATATGAACTATATGAACTAACTACAAGCCTCACTCTGTAAGGCTTATAACTCAATCAGGCTGGCTAAAAACTCACAGAGATCCTCCTGCCTCAGTCTTCCACTTGCTGAAGTGTGAGCTGTGATGTCTAGCTTACCAGTGATGTTTTCTTCTGTTTCTTTCCCCTTTCTCCCTTGTTTAAAACACACATGCAATGTGTCCAAGCACTCGTAGACTCCATTTTGAAACTGGCTTGGCTATTTGTAATGGGCAAGCTCTAGACGAAAATGTAACCTTTCCAAGCAAAAGAACTGCACCACCCCCTTTACCTATCTTAAATGTCAAGTACTGCCATTCTGCTACTATTTTTCAACAGGTGTAGGAAAATAGCATCAGAAACTAACTAAAAACCACATTTAGTCATTAAACATCAACAAGCAAAAAAACAATGCCTCTACCGTTCAAGAGACCCCTCTCTGCAATGACCCTGGTTCCTCCTGTCTTTCCTCTGACAGCTGATGAGGCAAGGTGAGAAGGGGTGCTGGTCCCTAACCCTGCCTGAGCTTGTGTGACCTCCCATGGCTTCATGGCATGTGACAAAATAAAAAAAGCATGGGTAGGTTTGTCTTGGGAGACACAGCTCAAGGAGCATGGGGACAAAGTCCTACCCATGAGGAATGCAACATGTGCCATCTGCTGGGATGCTGAAGGTCCAGGGACACTCCGTAAATGAAGCCTGAAGACAGTGCATACATATCACAATTGTGGGTCACAAAGATGGTTCAGCAGGCAAAGACGTTTGATGCATGACTTAAGGCTAACACCAACAGTTCAGTCCCTGGGGCCACAGACCTACACATGACACATACACACACACACACACACACACACACACACACACACACACACATCATGAATTATCACACCTATGTTTAAAAATGATAATTCCTACAAGTACACACATGCACACGCATAAAAGTAAAACTAACCTTTGAAGAGTGCACTAGAGAAATGGCCCAATGGTTGAAAGCATGGCTGCTCTTGCAGAAACCTTGAATTTGGTTCTAAACACCCATCTCAGTTGATTCATAACCACCTGCATCTCCAGCTTCTGGGGATCCAACACCTTCTCGTGGCTTCTAGAGGTGCCTGCACTCACATGCACATGTGCATGCGCACGCGCACACACACACAAACACACAATATACATACACAACTCATACATATACACACACAAACATACAGATACACACATACATACACAGACACATATACACATACTCACAAACACACATACAAATAAAAAAATTAATTTTTGAGGCAAAAAGAGACATAATTCATATATATGGATGCTAGTATATCAATCAAATGTCCTCAGAAGGCCCGCCCATGTGTTGTTAAGGCTTTGACCCCTGCCCTGAGGAAGGGCATCTAACTGAGGGAGTTAAGAGGGCGATACTAAGACCTCAGCCACTCACACCCCTCTGTCAGCTTCCTGACCACAATGAGGTGTAAGTCTCCTCTCCCACTCATGCCTCCCAGACAACACAACAAGGCCATGTGACCAGACTGACACCTGTGAAACCATGAGCGGATATCAGCCTTTCCTTCTTTCTCACCGGGCATCTCTGGAAGTCTGTCATTGTGACAGAAAGCTAACCCATTGGGTAGGGTGCAGAACCGGCCTGGCCTTCGCAGTTCCCATCACCTCTCTGTAAAGTTTGTTTACTAAGCCTGACACACCAATTAGGTAAGAAAATGTCAGAGGGAAAATGGCATTCTGGTGCCATTGTGTAGGATAGGGCAGGATCAATTTCAACTCAAATTATTAAAATTACACAGCCGTGAAGCTGAACTTACAAAAGAAGAGAAAAAAACCCTAAATTATTTCTAATAGCAGAATTTTTCGGCATCTTAATTTGAGTAAAAGAAAAGGTTTAAATAGATTTGAGGGCTTAAATACTTCTGAGGGAAGTGGAGACAGCAAAGCCGGCATGTCTAATTCACCTAAAAGTAATTAACCAAAAGTAAGTTAGATCATTATTCCCTCCAAGATCAGTGTTTTAAAGAGAGCTGATTTATCAGAACTGATTGAGGCTTTCAATCCCAGAAGAAATGGAGACGCTTTCGTGTTATGGGAACACAGAAGCAAAGTCCAATTAGGCAAGTCTTTCTTATGGGGGGATAGGAGCCAGATAAAATGAATGCTCACGTGTGCTCAAAAGGACACCCAGGAAAGCAAAGCAAGAGGGCGTCTTGCTGTTGCTGCTGCTGCTGCTGCTGCTGCTGCTGCTAGCTCAAGATCAAATCTCAGTCTAGGTCCCAAGAGAATAGGGGACTGGTTTCTAGCTTGCCTGGGGAGTGCAATCAGCTCTTCACAGTTGGGGGTGTACGGGACAATGGGAGCATGGACACAGTGGTCATCTAACTCACATGGGGAGCAGGACCTGTTGTGAGTCCTGTAGGGTTCTATGTTGAAGTCCCCAGCCCAAAGCTGCCATGTACAAGAGATTCCCCATACCTCCAGTCCTCTGTTGGAGCACAGTGGCACCTAAGGAGTCCACAAGGTGAGCCTCAAAGTCTGTCAACAGGTATTGGTGGTCTTGTTCCAACCAGCCAGATGGATGTCACACAGGGGCAACTAAGGGAGTCCCCATCAAGCAGCTGACATCGGAAATCGAAACATGAATAGTCCCAGTCTTTGTCTCTATGCCTCCAAATGAGAGTGAGGGACATGAATCTGTTAAGAGAACCAGAATGCACAGACTCTTGGGGCCTTTTCCAGCCCTACACAAGGACTTTAAGAGTCTTCAGGTGGGACCCTTTCATCCCCATAACCACAGATACCAACATGGAAGCACACGGGAGGTGGAGGCAGGAGGAAACTGGTTCAAAGCCATCAGTGGTGAGAGATTTCGGTTTCCAAAAAAAAAAAAAAAAAAAAAAAAAAAAAAAAAAAAAAAACTAGTTATGTTGTTCTAATCCCAGGTGTGGGGAAAGAGCTGCTTCACAGCAGGTGACTATGGTTTGCCTCCTGCGCCAGCAGGGGCATGGGTGGGTTTTGCCAGCTACAGATAGTTTAATTCTGGGGACTCTGGAGAGAGCATAAATGGAAGAGCCCTGACAGGATCTGTGGCAGCTGCTGCTGCCCCTGCTGCTGCCTCTGCCTCTGCCTCTGCCTCTGCCTCTGCCTCTGCCTCTGCCTCTGCCTCTGCCCCTGCCCCTGACCCTGACCCTGACCCTGACCCTGACCCTGACCCTGACCCTGACCCTGACCCTGACGCTGACACTGCCTCTGCCTCTGCCTCTGCCTCTGCCTCTGCCTCTGCCTCTGCCTCTGCCTCTGCCTCTGCCTCTGCCTCTGCCTCTGCCTCTGCCTCTGCCTCTGACCCTGACCCTGACCCTGACCCTGACCCTGACCCTGACCCTGACGCTGACCCTGCCTCTGCCTCTGCCTCTGCCTCTGCCTCTGCCTCTGCCTCTGCCTCTGCCTCTGCCCCTGACCCTGACCCTGACCCTGACCCTGACCCTGACGCTGACCCTGCCTCTGCCTCTGCCTCTGCCCCTGCCCCTGCCCCTGCCCCTGCCCCTGCCCCTGCCCCTGCCCCTGCCCCTGCCCCTGCCCCTGCCCCTGCCCCTGCCCATGCAGATGCTGGTTCCTGTTGCTACATTTACTATTCCTGTATTACTAGTTTGCTGGTTTACTAGATATTCTGCTGATGAAGATTGGACTTGCCCCTAAGAATCTGATGCCCCTAATCCTAAGGAAGTAGTCTAAAGAGCTCTATACCCTTCTTTCCCCTCTAACCTTCCTTCTCTCCTACCTAGTGTTGGGGGTTGGAAGGGATTAGGGTGGAATAAGGGTTGGAAAGGTAGTAGATGTAAGAACCTAATAAAACAGTGAAAAAACATGCCAACTGTCATCACTGGCTATGCAGCAACTTTTAGGCTGGGTTGTCTGAGACTTTGGAGAAAGAGAGAGAGAGAGAGAGAGAGAGAGAGAGAGAGAGAGAGAGAGAGAGAGATTGAAGCACCTGGGTGACAAGAGTTTGGCCTCAGAAGTCTCTAAGCTAGAAGACTTCGCAAAAAAGCATTCAGGGACAGTGACATACAAGACTTTTAACACTAAACATTAAGCAAATAGACAAGGTTAAGTGGTGCTATGGTTTATAAAGAACTTATAGCAAGACTAGAGGGGACAGGCAGTGACTGACAGAGGGTGACAGCAGTTGGGAGAGACATGAAGAATGTTTGAGGGGACATCTAAGAGAAGCCAAAGAGGAAAACCGTAGCTATCCCAGGTTGGGGTTCTGGAGAGGGAATTTACTAGTCACCCGAGACAGGGATGAGCCATAGATCACTATAAATAAAACTAGCAATAATGTCAAGAATAAACAATGTGTTTCTGTGTGTTCTTACCCTGCTAGAAGAAGGGTTCCCAGGACTTTGGGTAAATGGCCCTCTTTGGCAATGATTTGATTGTCAGAGGCGAAATAAGAGCCCAGCTTTCTAGGGAGGTAGGGCAGTCCTTAGGGAAGTTACAGAAGCGAATGATTGCCCAATGCTCAGAAACTCATGACTGTCCAGCCCCAGGCCGAGCTGGAATTCAGATTCAGGCAGGTCTACCCAAGTTGAGTGGCCCAGAGACCACTGTAGAAACCCAAGGTACCTCAGAATAATAAAATTGACCTAAAATGTTCTCCCTACTCTACCCAAACTTTGTTCATCCTTTCTGCAAAAATGGGGCGGAGATGATCCATGCCATTCTTCTCAGAAAGTTCTGGAAGAGAGAAAGAAATAAAGCTGCCATCATGCTTGACTTTTTATTGTGACTTATGGGGAGCAAGCTCAGACCCTCATGCTTGCAAGGCAAACACTTTCCCAAGCCATCGTCACTTGTAGTGATGTCACTGCTTTGACATGGCTGAAGACTCCCTCTGTTAAAGGGTTTATAAGAAATGCCAGGTGCGCACTCCACGTAGAAAGGCACATTCTCTTTGGTTCTTAAAATGGGGTCTTGCTAACTAGCCCAGGCTGGCCTCAAATTTGCCACTCCCCTCCCTTTCCCAGTGCTGAGATTTCAGAAGTGCTCCACTATGCCCAGCTAATGAGAGTTCTTTAAAGCCCTGAGCCTGCAAGAATGATTTGAGCTCAGGTCTCTGAAGGACTTGCTCAGGGCCAACCGTCTTTGTGGAGACTCCAGCAAATGATACCACACATCACAGAGGTGAGCAGGGACACCGAGTAAAACGCCTTGCTCAGGTCTTATCACGGGTCACACCACGAGCTCTCAGCCCAAGTCCTCTGTGAGTTTCTGACAGCTGCCAGACAGGCAGGGAGCCCTTCTCTGTCAGCAGCTAATGGTGTGTAAAGGAAGGCACTTCTCCCTGCAATCTGGTCACTCACGGCTAATAGCAAAGCTTCATCCAGAGGCAGCACCTCGATGCATTCCTCTGGAGCAGGAGGCTAACAGGACAAGATCGCTTCCTGTTAGCAAGCTGGATTATGGGTGAAGTCCCACAGATGAGGTCATAAAATCAAGAGCTTACCTTGCAGAGCAGTCTAGTCCAAGCTCCATGTCCTTGGGCCCTTCTCTCAAGCTGTTAATCTTGTGTTGGACATCCCCAGACATTTGCTGTCTAGGAATTTAGGCCATCTGTCCTTAATGGGCAGAGCCCCATGCTACAGTGGGCAGTCAGAGAGGCAGGAGCCTGTCAGTCAATGTCCTGCAGTCTCTGCAGTGGGAAGAGTCTGAGGCCAAGGCCATTTCCAACAACAAACACTGCCTAGGATTCCAGGGGCCTCTCTGGACAGCTTACAAACTGGGTAGCTTTTCTGTGTCACTCTTGTTCCACTGCAGCTCAAGAAGGGCTGAAGAAATGACTCAGTCAGTAAAGTGCTCAACCCACGTAAAAACAAGCTGGGTGTGATGGTACAAAATCCCACAGAGGAGAAGGTAGGGACAGGCGGTCCCTGGTGCTCACTGGCCAGTCAGCCAATGGGTGAGTTCCTGGTGAAACTGAAAGACTCTGACTCAAAGACCAAGGTTGATAGCGTTCTGAGAAAAGATGCCAGAGAATGACCTTTGTCCTCCACGGGCACACATGTGCACATGCAAATGCACACACATAAACGCAGAGAGATAGGAGGGAGGAGAGAGAAAGAAGAGAGGGTGTGATGTTAACTACAGAGGCTAGAAGCATGCTAGCACCCTGTCCTGTCCAGGGTGGCAGCTGAACTGGTCCTAAGAACCCTGGTCTCCCTGAAAGCAGGCAACCAGAAACAGCTACATCCACATGGTGCACACACACACACACACACACACACACACACACACACATGCACAAGCACATACATACACACACAGGCACACACGCACATGCACACGAACAAGCACATGCACACACACACAAGCACATGCATACACACACACATGCACAAGCACATGTATACACACACACACATGCACAAGCACATACATACACACACAGGCACGCACGCACATGCACACGAACAAGCACATGCACACACACACAAACACATGCACACACACAAGCACATGCATACACACACATGCACAAGCACATGTATACACACACACGCACGCACACATGCGCACGCACAAGCACATGCACACACACATGCACAAGCACATGCATACACACACGCATGCACAAGCACATGCATACACACACGCATGCACAAGCACATGCATACACACACACATGCACAAGCACGTGCATACACATACGCAAACGCACGCACGTGCGCGCGTGGGGTTCTCCAGTTCTCAAGACCTTTCCCAGCATCCATAGAGGCTGGTTGGCAGACCCACCATGCACGTATATCCAAGTGCAGCAGGGTCAATTCAAGTCCACTCAGTGGTGTAAGATTAAATTATTCAATAAAACCCAACTCACCTTCCTAAGCTCTCTTCACCTTGACTCAAACCAAAATGCTGAAAGTGGTCAGCTATGGAGCTGAGTCGGGATTTGTCCCCAGTCAGTTGGTGATGTGAGTGACTCTCATGGCATGGCCCTGGGTAAGGGAATGAGGAATCTTTTGTTCCTTTTATCCTGCTATTTAGGATAAAATCTGAAAAGTGAGGCTTACCCATTTGAAACACTCTGTGGAGGTATGCACCGTGACGCACAAAAGCTGTGGCTTGTTAAGGCGTCGGCTTGAAGGAGCCTTGGTACGAGAACAAGTACATCCACAAAGCTATCCACAGGGAGGGTAACAGACACACCAAGTCAGGGCTGCCTTTATGTGAAGTTCAAAGGCAGATAAAAGTGAGGTTTGGTGGAGGCAGAGGAGGCCGCTATGACAATGGTTCTGACCAGAACAGCCAGCCAGCAGGGAGCCTTCCTGACCTGGGAAAGATGCAAAACCTATCCTTCTGCCCACCGCAGACATGTGGTGGGGGTGGGGGTGGGGGGCTATTGTCTCAGGTTTCTTTATTTTACTTTATGTGTGTGTGTGTGTGTTTTACATGTATGTATGTATGTGCACCACACATGTGCCTGGTGCCTGTGGAGGCTGGAAAGCAGCATCAGACCCCCTGGAACTGGAGTTATGGCATGCACATTGCATCTCCGTTTTAAAGCCTGATGCCCATCTACTGGGTACCTGCTGTGCATGAGCTTTTCTGCTGGCATTCCAACAGGTACCAGAGTAGAGCATTACCTCCTCTCACACAGCAGCTGAGCCTGTGCAGTGTTGCCAAGGAAGACAGACCCTGCCCCTCCTCTCGCCTCCCTCATGTGGCTGCTGGCCTCCTGACTTGGACTCTGTAAGGGCCCCTTAAGCAAGGAGACGTGTGCTCCCACTCCCAGCCCTGACTAGGGACTGCAGAGAAAGCAGGCAAACCAGGACAGAGCCTGAGGCTTCCAGGATGACAACCCTGCTGGAGACTATGTCCACGGGGTAGAGAAGTTGAAGAGAAAATCAAGGCAGTCACTCTCCTACCAACACAGTCAGATGCTGGGCTGAGCCAGGCCTGGCCAGAGAATAATAGGACCTGCTTGACGCACTGTGGCCCCTTCCTCTTGGAGGCCGTGGCAGTTCCTGAGAATGACCACCAGGTGGCAGTGCTCCTGGCCTTCCCTTAGGTTTCCTTCCATGAGAGAGCCAGAGGCTGGAGACTTCAGGAAGGAGAAAGGTCCCATCTCTGAGGGGCCCTGAAGACACCAGCAGGGACTACACGGAGTAGCTTGTAGGGACATGAACCCGGAAGTCATCCATGTGGCCCTTTGAGGGCTTGCCTAACAGACACCCAGCAAAGAAAGGTCAGGCCAGGGAGAGCGGCCCTAAGCATTCCAGAGTGCAAATCTGTTCTCTAGTGGATCAGAGCGAGACTGGGAAAGGAAAACCCCAGACACAAAGACAGCGACTGTCCCATGAGCCAGGGGGCACCACAGGCTTAGGTGGCCTGTGAGGATGGGGTCAACCAGAACGCCCTCTGTGATCTAGTTTAGCAGCTGGCCACCTTGTCAAAACAACACACCAATGGCGCCATGCCCACCCCATCACCATGGCTGGAAGCACGGATCTTTAAAGGCAGAAAGGCATTGTCCACACAGGCAGGCTGTCTCCAGGCAAAAGACACTACTTATCGTTGAGACCCACCAGTTGATCAAGTTCACAGCATCCAAAAAAAAAAAAAAAATGGCTACTCTGCTTTATCCTGTTAGAAAGACCCAGATTACGGACGGGCAGGCTTAGTCAAGACTTCTGGGTAACACATTCCCACACCCATTCCCCATCCTTATATGCCTTCCTGTCTCTCTCTCTCTCTCTGTTTCTTCTGCCTCTCTCCCTGACAGGGTCTCTCTCTGTAGCCTAGACTCGATACATAGCCCGGGCTACCTCTCAACTCAAAATTCTTCAGCCTCAATCTCTCCAGCATGGTGACTACAGACATCTACCACCAGACCCAGTTCCCATTCATCTTCACTACCAAGTAAGTTCCCCCTGAAGCTCATGGTCTGAACCCCATCCTTCCTCTCTGGAGTAAGCATCCCAGGGGCCTGTCTGTGGGCACCACCCTCTGTCTAAAGAATAGCAGGGCCGGGGTTGGGGATTTAGCTCAGCGGTAGAGCACTTGCCTAGCAAGCGCAAGGCCCTGGGTTCGGTCCCCAGCTCCGAAAAAAAGAAAAAAGAAAAAAGAATAACAGGGCCACTGAAAGCAGTGCACGGTCTCTTAAACAGCATCAGCATCTGCGAAGCTCCACTCACCCATGGCATCCAGCACCTGGCCCTGCGTGCAGCAAACCCTCGATACATGAGACTTCTTGCTGTCGGTACAGGATGCTCGCAGGGGTTAGGGGGTAGAGTGTTGACAACAAGGGAATGAAAGTGTTTTGAAATCACGGTGCAAATGAACAGGGAGATGGCTGATGTATGATAATACACCTCTGAAGAGCCTTAAAAGAAATCAATGAAGCACAACATCAAAGTCCCGGGAGTTCTACGCCAGCCGTCTGACAGACAGGCCTTGTCCAGAATCACTCAAACATCGAAGTAATTAGAACATATCAGAAAGACTCAGTGCCATTGAACTGAAATTGAGCAACATAATGCTTCTGAAACCTCCAAGGGCTTGGGGAGGAACAACAGAAAGATAAAAGTTACCCAGCAAAGCCTCCCATATGCCCAGAGCCTCTGCCCAACCCCCAAGGGTGACCTGCAAGGATATCAAATTGCTTTTGAACTCGTGACCAAAGTTGACATTTTTTTTTCTTTTACTTCTGGATTCAACAGACCTGCAGTCCCAGATGTTGAGGGGGTAAATGCCTCATGCAGGTTGAATACAGCCAAAGAGGATCCCCTCCCACATCGGATCCCACTTTTCCATCAAAAGTCCTAGACAACGATAAACTGAGAGCTAGTGGGTATTTTTTTTTCCCACCAAAGGGAGCCATTCAAACAAAGCTAGCCAGTGCTCTCTGGGAGGGTGTGGGGTGGGTGTGCATATGAACTGCATAGCCACCATGGATGTCAACCAATGCCTCCCCACAGCGTGACAAACAGGGCTGGGGAGTAGCTCAGTGGGTGAAATGTTTGCCTACCATGCACAAAGCCCTGAGCTCCATCCTAAACACCATAACTTGGCATGACAGAATTTGCCTGTAACCACAGTTTTCGTGAGGCAGAGGAAGGAAGAGCAGGGATTCTCTGCCAGCATGGGCTGTGTGAAACCTTACGTCAACAAATTAAAAAATATATTTTTTTTAAATTTAAAACAAAACTACCATATGATCTGGCTATGCCACTCTTGGGCATTTACCCAAAGAGCCAGAATCAGCATACCAGTCAAACTAGCCCAGGGAGAGTAAAGACAAGAAATTTTAAAAAAGAGAGAGATGACCTTCTAAATCTGGAAAGCAGAAGTGGGGTGCAGGGCCCAGGGCTTCCTGCAGGAGAGTGGGGGGCTGAGGTAATATGGGGAAGAGAACCTGTGCCCATCTAAGGAATCCACTGTCCAACACTGGCTGGAGGGAGACAGGTTCCATCTCATGGATTTGGAGAGTAACATCAGGACGAGCCAGGGGCTCGAACATGTGCAAGGAAGAAGCTGGGTGTGAAGGGCTGTAATGATCTCACCAGTGAACACGGAACCCAGCATGGTCCCACAACAGCCAACAGACACTTCTCACAGAGCCACAGGCTAAGGCATCTGTGCAGAGGGGCCTAATATCCTGGGTCTTTATCATCTAGATATGGAAATGGCCTCTTGTAAGCCTGGGAGATGGCTCAGCCATTAAAGTGAGTTCTGGGCAAGCACCAAATCCTGAGTTATAGTCCCTAGAACCCATGCATGAGGTCATACATGGTGGCATGTTCACGTAATCCCAGAGCTGGAGGGGCAGTCAGGTCCCTGAGGTGAACTACTTGATGAGATCCAGGAATCTGAGAGACCCTTTCTCAAAGAAAGGAAGAAAAGGAGTAAGTGATGCTTGAGATTGACCTATGGCCTTCATACAGCAGCACACATGTTCATTCACAGCTGTGTACACACACCCATGCATGCATGCACACAAGTGGAGAGAGAGAGAGAGAGAGAGGGGGGGGAAGGGAGGGAGGGAGGGAGGAAGGAAGGAAGGAAGGAAGGAAGGAAGGAAGGAAGGAAGGAAGGAAACTGTCCCCTTGGGATGGGATACCTTCCTGCTATCTTTAGTCCAGCACCCCGGTCTGCCTAACACCATGGATATAGAGAGAAGGTGTAAAAGGACAAGGTGGGGTAACACTAGAGCCCACATTCTTTTGCTCCTTGTAAAGAAGCCATCCAGCTTACTCCATGTTATGCACTCATAGCTGCATAGACACAAAGGCACCATGGACCTGGATGGCCACACTCTGCACAGTGGTACAGGCCCCACCATGCCATTACCAGGCCATGATGGGTTTTCCTTCTTGGGACATCAGTCATCCGACGCCGGCTTTAGGTTAAGTATAAAACAGTTCCCCTCTCCCACAGCCTGCAGACCCTCGTGCACTGTGGGACAAAGACAGCATTCTCACAGTGGCCTGACCCTAAGGACACTCTGACATCATCTAGAGTAACCTCCCTCCCTCTCTGATCCACAGTGCTCTGACAGGTTCTCTAAGAAGACTCCAGTAATCTGGGTGGGGGCCTCTGCACATGCCTGATCCTTTGTGTAACTCCAGAGCTCAGCTGTGTTCCCTCTGGAGGATGCTCACATGCACTCCCCATCTGAGACAGTTTTCAGTGTAATGTCAGTCTTTCTAGAGCCACCGCCCACCACATGGAGCATATGTGTAAACATGCCCGCCTGGAAAACCACTCATGTCTACTTCCTACTCTGAAAGGAAGGCTCCAGGAAGGGGAGTTCAGGAGCATTAAGGATCACACAACCACCTCAGTAGACACACAGGACGTACGGTGGCTACCTGACATCGGATGGATGCAGGCAGGCATGACTGGGTTCTATCTTAGGCACCTGGTATATCAGATGCATGGATGTAGAAATGCACGGGTGCACAGATTCATGTATGAACCAATACATGCATCCTTGAATCGTATGGTAGCGCCTGGGATCATCAGATGCATGGAGGCATAGACTCGAGGGCAGCTAAAGGTATGACTGCGGGAACGGATGCCTAAATGTATAGCCGTGTAGCCGGCTGGCTCCATGGATGGGTGGACCATTAGATTTTATTGACGATGTTTAGTAAACTGACCATTTGTATCAGTTAAATGAAGTTGAACACAGTAGGGCACAGTACAAAAGGATGTCTCGTGGTGAAAGGACGATGTAAGAACCACAAGTAGCACTGTCTCAGCACAGTGTCACTGAGAGGCAGGCCACACCCACTCAGCCATGAAATACCTCAGCACTGAGATGGGCTGGGCCTGCAGCAAGATGTGAGGCAAGAAATGATCCAAGAAGGATTGGGTTCATGGGACCCATTCCCTATAGTAATCCAGATGAGGGTGTGGCTTACAGAAAGCCTTGAGGGTGAGCTACGAGAAACTACGCAGGGACGTGGGTGGTCAGGAGAAAAGTGAACCGGTGCGGGTCACATGACAGGGAAGAAGCACGGCACATGGGGATCTGATGGAATCCACACACACACCCACGCCCTGCATGTCCACACCACAGCACGAGTCGGTACAGTACAAAGCTAGGGAGACAGGCAGAGACAAAGTGCTCCACGAGTAATGTCAGAGTCTGGCTCCTACCTAAGAACCATCTCATATCCCATGAATGCAATCACAGGGTCGGAAACAGTGAGCACCTGCCAGGGGTTTCGAGTACAGTGCCACATGCCAAGCCACTACTCCCGAGTAGTTACAAGGCAGAAGTGCCGCCCCTGGCTCGTGTAAGAAATTCCCCATGTCACTGAAGAACAAAATTTAAAGATGGAGCATTGAAGCCATCGCAAAAGACCGTTTGCGGAGGGTCACAGGGTCGCAGGGAAGGATGCTGCTTCTGGTGCATCGTAAGGCACGTGAGACAGCCAATACTGCTCGAAGGACTCGCCGTGAGTTTTCTGCAAATAAATGCCATTTTCAACTCTAATTCTCAGTGTTTCTGTTTTCTATGTCACAGCACACATTAAATAGACGCTAGCTTTTACTACTTAAAGTAATAACCAGTCAAAGACTGAAAGGTCTGGGGATATTTTTGTTGGTTGGTGGTTGGTTTTGGTTGGTTTTGGTTGGTTTTGGTTGGTTGGTTGATTGGTTGAGGTTTGTTTGTTTGTTTGTTTGTTTGTTTGTTTGTTTGTTTTGAATGGTGTAGCATGTGACCTTTTATTATGTGTGTATGCAGGTATGTCTATGTGCAAGTATATGGAAAGGCAAGTGAATGGGGATGCATATGCATATGCAGGTGTGTGTAGATACCTGTGTAAGTACCATGCTGGTACAGGAAAGCATGTGTGAGTGTAGGAATATGTGTATCGGCAGGTACATGTGCAAGCAGGTGGGTCTGTGGGAGCATGTGTGAGAGTTTTCACACAGGTATGCACAGGTGTGTGGGTGTTCATGCATGCAGTGCACACGTGTGCAAGACTGTGTGGTATGTGCAACTGCATGTGTGCATGGGTGTATGAGAACATATCCTTGTGGTATTGTTAACAATACTACCACAGACCACCATTCTCCTCAGACCCTGTCCTAGCAGCTAGCATGCAAGGCCTCTCCTTTCTCTCACTGTACAACTCCTCAGTAACTCCTATGCCTGACTTGGAATCAACTCACCACTGTCAAACGGGCAGGAGCTACAAAGATGGGACAGGCTCACGAGACTGAGAAGACACAGGCCTGTACACACATCCAGGGAGACACAAAAGCCACGCACCCTCATCCGAGTCTTCCGGCAAGCCAAGTCTGTGGGCACCTCAGTGCGGCACCCAGTGTAAGTAGGGAAAAGGGAGGAAAGAGACCAAATAAAGCCCCACCCTCTCAGTAGTGGGAAGAGACAATGCCCTACCGTACGAGTGACGCCTGAGCATGTCTCGAATTGCTATGTAAGAAACACAGCGAAGATCCCTTCTGTGTAAGAAACGTAGTGGAGCCAGCCCTGGAGGTGTAGGTGTGAGTAAGGCTGTCCCGAGGGCAGGAGAGCAGGAGAGCAGGCGAGCTCACCCTGTCTGCTGCTGATGGTGGCAGTGAGTGGCCTGGCTGGAGCAGTGCTGGAGAGCTCGTGATGGTGGTACGGATAAGGGAAAGCTAGCACAGTGACCAGCTCAGCTATCGCCCAGACCCAGATCCTGGGCTCTGAATTGGCCCACCCCAACATCTGTATCATTTGCAAACAGCTGTAACTTGTAAAAGGGTCAGTCCTACTGTTCCAAAGCTTCAGGGTCTCCATGACACAGGACAACAACAGGATAACCAGAAGGAGTCCCTGTGAGGACCCAATGTTGATGGCGTCACAGAAGCCAGAGACCTCAAAGCAGACCAATGACTATTGCAATGGACATCTGCGAATGAAGATGTGTGAACAGAGGGGTACACTGTGGGACACACTGACATACACTACAACCTCCACAGTGAGATGTTTTCTATGTTTTGTTTTTGCTGGTGTGCGTGTGCGTGTGTGTGTGTGTGTGTGTGTGTGTGTGTGTGTGTGTGTGTGTGTATTTTGAGGGGAAGCTTGAAAGGATGAAGGATGGATATGAAGGACAGGAGATTAGTGGGACTCGGGTGCATGATGTGAAACTCACAAAGAATCAGTAAGAAGTTAAGAAAGGAAGGAAGGAAGAAGGGAGGGAGGGAAGGAGAGAGAGGGGGAGTGAAAGAGAGTGTAAGCAAGCAGAGGTTGTGAGGAGGCTGTAGGTGGGCTTGCTTGGACACTGGGAGAGAGTAGTTGAGAACGCTTTGTGGAGATGTGAGTCAGAAAGAGGTCTAGGGAGCTGTGGAGATGCTCGGCCAGTGAGGAAGGGCTTTCCTCACTGAGAAATGGGCCCGATCTCCAAAACCACAAAACAATCTGGATATGGTGGCCCATGCTTCATCCAATCACAGGACCACTAGAGACAAGCAGATCTCTGGGTCTCTCCGGCTAGCTAGTGCAACCTTCTTGACAGGTTCCAGGCCAAGGAGAGAGCCATCTCCACAGAAAGTAGATAGTGCCTGAGCAACAGCACCTGAGCTTTTCCTCGGTCTTCACAGACACGTGAACACACGTGTACCTGAACATACATGAGTACACACATACAGACACACAAAGACAGCAAGTGAGGGGAACAATCACACTGGTGTCTGCTTGCCACCCTCATTCTCTCCTGTCACAGTGCCGCACACAAAACAGGTGAAGAAGCAAGAAGGATAGCCATCTTGAGAAACAGCATTCCTGACTGAGGGAACAACGTGCGTGTGCCAAGGTCCTGAACCTGAAGCTCACAAGAAATAAATGAATTGCAAAGCAGCTGATCCGTGAGACTGACTGGTGCTGAGAACTTAAATGCAGAATCCAAGGGTGAGGGATCACTCTAAGCCATGTACTTCACACTTCCAACAGTGTGGCGGTGGCCAGTACTCTAGATCACCCCGTCTTCCCTGTCCTTCACGAGGGAAATATGAAATCCTGGAATCCAACTTCCCCTCTTCCCCTGGAGGGCTGACTTCCCTCCCTAGTGTGCAGGGGTGGCAGTGGGGAGCTGTCATACATCACATCTGCCCGCCTGCCTAAATGACAGAGAGTGGGAGGTGCTCCCCACATTTGCTGGTAATGGGGTAGCCTCACGACATATCAGGTGCTCAGAATGAAAATGCAGTTTTCCCGTCGGGAAAGCAAGCTCCTGACTGCAGACGCTGCCACGGAACATCACTTCAGTGGGCTCTGTGTCAGGAATGCTAAGCCCGGAAGCTCCTACCATCTCGAGCTCACCTCAGAGCCATTTCCCTTCCTACTGGTCATTCTATTCCTTAGAAGACTCATTCTGAGCACTGTAGGCTCCCTCCCGTAGAAGACATGCTTGCTCCCTTCTCTTCCCTGCTCAGCTCTTGATTAAAGGCCTGATGTGATATTTGTAGTTACCAAACATCAATATTTGGCCTGGATTTGTGAGATTGAAATGCAGAGAGGAAGAAGTCTGCCTGTGTCTGGAAGGGGGAAGTTCTGATCGTACAGACCGAATTCCTGATTAGGGGCACCGAGGGCAAAGCTGGGCCCCAGTGGGCTCTGTGTAGCTGGATGTGGAGCTCAGAACCTTGCATTTCATCAAGAAAACAGCTTCTGCCAGAGGGGAGGAGACAAGGAGAGGCTCAGCCAAGCCGACAGCCTTCAGGATTGGCTGAACCTGTAGCTCCTTTCCTTAAGGGGCTCAGATGAGAGCAGAGACGACGACGATGGTGGCGGTTAGTGAGAAGATGTATCGTCTCCTACCCCTCAGATGTGTTAGATTACATTGGTAGGTGATACCTCATTTGACAAAGGAGTTAACTCTCCCTGTGCCTTTCCTGAGACTCCACCTTCCTGATCATGTCACCCTCACAGCAGTCTTACCGGCTGCTCTGCTGAGGAGAATATGGCACTGAGAGGCTTAGTCAATGGTACAGGCTCACACAGCCAGAAAGCCGCAGAGCTGGGAGTCAACACGCTGGTTCCCAGAACAGCAGTTGTCTCCCTGACTCACAAATCCCAAGGCGCGCTGTGGGTAGGTAAGAGCCTCAGTGCTGATACAAAGTTTTCATTCACTGAAGTCCTTTAGAACAAGGCATCTTCCCTGTGGAGTCTAGCAGGACCATCTGTAGATGAGCAGCAGTAACCACCCTGGTCACTAGAAGGCGCAATAACGACTCTAAATGTCCCATACCTGTGTTGAACACTCGGTCCCCAGTTGGTGGTGCTGTTCTGGAAGCTTGTGGAACACATAGGAGGTGGAGCCTTGCTGGGGCCCTTGGAAGGGATGGGGGAGGGGGCTGTTTTTTGTTGTTGCTGTGTTTTGTTTTGTTTTTTAAGTACGACCCCATTTTTGCTGTTCTTAGCCTGGGAACCATGTGGCCAGCTGCCTCTCAAGTCCTGGCTGCCACCCCTTTCCTGCCATGATAGATGTGCCCCTTGAACTTTGAACCAAAATAAACCCTCCCGGCTTATACTGCTTCTCAGCGGGCATTTTGCCTCTAGCAGTAAGACAAGTTACACAAGCCAAGCCTATCCCCCACAGCCACATATGGAAAGCCTTGCTCCCCAGCAGGTGGCGTTGTTTCCGGAAGTTGTAGAGATGTTAGGAGTAGGGCCTGGCTGGCCGGAGGAAGTCAGCCACAAAGGGCGGGGTTAGTTTGAAGAGCCCCTGTTTCCGGCTGCTCTCCGCTTCCTGTCTGCCACAGCTCTTTCCTGCCTTCAGGGAACCCTGCCCATGGTGGAAACCCTCAGAAACAATGAGCTAAACGTTGTAAGTTCTTTTTGTCAGACTGCTCACTTGATCAAAGCCTTACAAAAATCGCCGGAGGGGGTAATCCAGTCATACCACTACGCATCACTCAACAGTTTCAGAAACTCCTGAGGCCTGTGGGAGCGAGAAGTCTCCCATGAGAGAGGAGGGCAAATCCCACACAGAGCAAGGGCTCATATGCATGAAGCTCATGAATGACTCAGTCTCCATCAGCATCAGCACCGGAAAGGGAGTCGCTCGCTGGGGTTGCAGTAGAACTGGAGAGAGGTACTGGGACCCTTCTGTGGAGTCGCTAATCATCGGGATTGATTGTTTACACCAGTAGCAAGCATTTACTGAGTGCTAATTCTTACCTATGCTGCCAGGGAAAGACTACTTTAGAGCCTAACGTTGATAGTCATGAAAACCCGTCAGGCTGAGCATGTCTCCGCTGGGCATAGACATCCTCAGAGGTTCAGCGAGATCGCTAAATGGGTTTACCCTTTTATCAGGCAGGAGGTAAGACAGCTACGGCAAGGATGGTCACCAGGGCAGCAGACCGGAGCTGGTAAGGCCGAGAAAGCAGAAGCCACTCAGCCCCTTCCCCCACCAGCCCGGCTTACTTTAATCAGAACAGTGTGGACAAAATCATGTGTGGCATTTGAAGGGACAGTTTGATGCTGCCGGGTCTCCGCGCCTTGAGTACCTGCTTTGTCCTTCTGCCCCTAATGCTTTTATCTCGTGCGTGCAGCCGTGCTCAGCAAAGCTGAAGGCTCTGAGACGTGTGTTAGCCATGAGAGGTACAGCATGCCCAGAAGCCCGGGGGTCTAAGCAGTGACCATACAGCACTGTCATTTCCCAAGAAGGGCAAGGGACTCCAGTCCCTTAGGCTCCTAAGCCAAGTCCCCGGAAGATCTCTCTGAAGTCCCAGTCAGACAATGGCACTCCAATACTTTTAAACTGGAGCCTATACTAAACTGAACGGAAACTCAGCTCAATCCCCACTGGCCAGCTCCAGGACATCTGTTGAAAGCATCAGTGCCCTCCCGCCCCCCTCCCCAGCACGGAGCACCCACCTCAGCCCTGGCCAGCAGCACGAAGACTCCCCTTGCTCTTAGGGGTCCTGCCCTCTCTTCCAGGAAACCTTCCGAAGCAACCTGTGTGTGCTCAATGGGGATTAGACTCTTCCTCAGCTAAGAAGCAAGCTAGCTGTGAGCTTTGTTTGTTTGTTTGTGTGCTTGCTTACATTCACTGATGTTCTCTGAGGAAGGGCTCAGGTCTTGCTTATCTGAACATCCCAGCAATAATGGAAGTATTTGTAGATAAGAAGAAGACAGAGATGAGAAGAGGAAGGAAAAGACAGAGGGAGGGAAGATGGGACTATGGCCTCCATGCCTGAGATCAGTACAGCCTTGGATGGTCTTTTCTATTATGACGGGCTTGACGCTCTAACAGTCATAGCTAAAGAGTGAGTTCACATTGATGGGTAACCTAAGCATTATCTGCAGTCAGGGGGATGGTACATGGGATCTGGATGACCCAAACGGACAAGGATACAAGTTTGCAGAGCCACAGGCTGGGGTCCAGGCTGGGACACAGAAGAGCTTGCATGCAACAGTCCCCTTGTCCCATCAGGAAGGGCAGTATCTCCCATGGAGAGGTTCTACCTAACAGCAAAGGCTGGTCTGCTAGGCAGGGCTCAGCTGGGGGTCAAGGGAAGTGGAACTGAGCTTTGCTGACTCCAGATTAGAAGAGAGGAAGGTGCCAAGGATGATGGGAATAAGGTGCCAAGGATGCTAGGAATGGAAGAGTAGCAATGTGTGGAACTAACCAGGAAGACCATCAGTGAGGGCAAAGCTGTGCAATACCTTGTGCTGACTGCTTGGTTTCCTTAAGACACTAGAAATGAGAACTCCAATGCCTTTCTCCCTTCCAAGACAGACATCACTAATCAACCATGCTTGTTCCTCCTACTGAGTACAGATAGGTCCTCAGTATACCTTGCCTAGAACTGGGTACAACTGCCATTTGATTGACATCTATAAACAAAAGTCTACCAGTTTCTGCACCTAGGAACAGGTGGTGTAACAGAAATCTGAGAGTCAGTTCAGAATCAGGCTGAAGCCCTTGGCAACTTACTGGCAAAAGGTGAAACAGCATTGGAGCCAGGACATCACGCTTCCCTTGTGCTGTTTTGTCTCTTAGTATAAGGGCTGGGGCACAGCCTGACTACCAGCATTTGTGGCAGTGACAATCAAGAATGGAAATGCCAGACACATCTGCCTCACAAGAGAACCTGGCTCTTCCCCCAGCCTCAGAGAATCTAGCATCCAGCCTTAGAACACTTCCCTGAAAAAACAGGCTGGATGCGTGGGCATAGGCGCACCCACAGGAAGGCGAGCTTCGCCTGTATCCCTCTGAATGACAGAGATCATTTTTGCTAAATTCCAAAAGGTGGCAGCATTCCATTAAATATTCATTTGCCGCTGGCTGAGGTTGCAGCAGGGGGCCTCCTGGCCAAAGAAACCAGGCAGGAAACGAAGAATCCCAGAAGAAAAGAGGAGTGGGCTGCAGTATCAGGAAGAGTTGGGGCTCTGGCTCCTACCAGGGAGGGAAAAAAAGCTGTACACCTGGTCCCAAGGGAGGAAGAAAGCTGCATGCATCTTGTGGGGGGGGGGGGTTCTCTGTGAGCACGGATGCCTGGGTGGCCCCAAGTTCATGCCTGCCGGCTACGGTCCTTTTCACTGCTGTAGGTGCTGGATCCAGGATTACCTGCCAATCAGTGCAAATAACAGAGGCAAGTGTTTGACTGTTGTGCTTGCATGCGTACAAGTCTGCCCTATCAGCAAGTGCTAGGGACTGGTTCTGAGAAGGAACCTCAGTGATCTCCTCAGGATCCCACAGCCTGTCGTCATGGCAATGAAATAAACTGAGCAATGGCTTTATCTAGGTCTATGGTAACTGGCTCTTCCCCCAGCCCCATTGTCAACATTCACTCAACACAAAGAGACAGAGACCACCTGACCCTCACATGACACCCCCACTATCACTGCCTCTTACCCCAGCCGCAGTTGGCCATGCATCGGTGCCACATACAAGAGACAGAAGATTGGCTCTCCAGATTGAAACTATTCAGTTCAGAAAACTCCAAAGGGGCAGCTCCCCCCCCCCAAACCCCTGAGCCCTCTTCCCCTGCTATAGTGGAGGCTCACGGTGACCCAGCAGCTTCTGAGTCACCCATGCTCCTGCACATGGTTTGAATTGAAATGTCCCCACAGGCTCCTGTGTTTGGGCACTTGGGCCCCAGCTGGTGGTGCTACTGCTCTGGAAGCTTGTGGAACCCTTGGGAAGTGGAGCTTCACTGGAGGAAGTGGGTCACTGCTCTCTGCTTCCTGACTTCAGCCATGGTGTGGGCAGCAGCCTCTCACTCTTGCCACCGTGCTTTCCTCGGCATGGACTGTGTTGCCTCCAGCTGTGAGCCAAAAGAAACCTTTCCTGCCTTAAATGTCTTCTTGTCCGGCATTTGGCCCCAGTGGTCAGTAGTTATTACACACAAAATCCTTCTTTGGGCTGTGGCGATTCATCTGGAGTGAATATGTGTGTCATTACACCTCCCCAGGAAAAGTCACGCAGCACAAGGTCACAGGACCCATGCCATGCTTGAACTGTTTAAGGGAGCGGGTAAGACAAGCTTATGAAGCTGAGAACTACTTCCTCCATTGGGCTGCCACCATTACCATCCCTTTACTCCCAGGGCAGGAGAGACACACCCAAGACACCCTCCAGGAGGCAGTGGCAACAACAAAAGCTGAAGCCAGAGAGGAGAGCTGGCTGCTCCCACAATAGCGTCTGGAACTGGTGGAGAGATTGCCGAGGCTTTAGGCAGCCTGCCTCTTGAGGTAGACAAGAACCAACTGCCCACTGAAAGACCACAGCGTGGCCTCATAATCCTCGGTTCACTCCTTCAAAGGATGTCACTATTAACAGGACAACCAGGAGCCATACATCAGCTGTTCTGGAAGGCCTCCTTCCCAACCCAGAGCAGCTGGTTTGTTTAATAAGCAACACCATCAATATTATTGCTACTGCTATGACTAAAACTACCCACTATAAAAGAAAGAAAAAGAAAAGAAAAGAAAAACAGTAATAAGAGTCCAAAGAAAAATACACAAAGCTTCTATTGAGCTGAGCTCCCCATCCCGCCTTGCTGACGTCTCTCTCTCGGCACTCAGAGCAAGTAGAAATCTATGAATATAATTGTGTGCAAATGGAGCTATGTGATAGATTCTGTATTTCTCCTTCAGCAATATGTCATGAGCATCTTTCCAAGCCAATAAACATAAATCCTCACCGGAGAATCCTAGCGGCAACTTGGAATTCGTTTTTATGGATGCACACAATTTGCTTAAACAATGCCTTATTGATGGGTATGGGAGACTGGTGTTTTTATTCAAAGCATTTTTGCCACACCAATCATCCATTCAGTAAATACGCAGATGCATCTTCTCACACTGGTACTGTCCTTCCCCAAGGTACAAATACCTGAAATTCCTTAGATTCCTATCTACAGGCTATGGGATTTTGGAGTCTGTGGGAAGAATGCTTAGTAGATCAGAGAGTGAGCATGTTTTACATTTGGAAATCCATGAGGCAAATGGCCTGCTACAAGTGACTGGCCCAACGCACGCTGCCTGCAACCAAGGTTGTGAAGATTATGCCCTTTCACCCATTCTCAGCAGGCTGTAGACCTGCAGCTCTGCAGAGACCAGGGCTGGGGAAAGAAGAAACAAGTGAGGAACAAGTGAGTCTTCACAGCAGGAATCTCAGCAAGCCCCACACTCCACAGCCCAGCAGAGGAACCCGGAAGTCCATGACATTTTCTCTTCCCACAGAGATGACACACCAGCCTTGCGGGGTGGCGCCTCGGGCTATACCACCTCCCACATACATGGCTGAAATCCTAGCACTGGGAAAATGAAGACTCTTCAACCTCAGATAACCAATTGAGATGTCAACAGCTTATGGTGATCTGATGGAAGCCTTTCTCAAATGTCCAGTGATGCAAAACTGCTGTCAGGCAACAGTCCAGTTTCCCCTTTCAGTACAGCTCATTGACTACCAGAATTAGTCAACAGCTGGTCACCAAGCAGACCTGGTGGTGGGTGACCCTCCTGGACTGTGGGGGCATGCCTATGCTCCCAGCAAAACTGAGGTAGGCTAGGCTAGGCTATGATCTTTGGTAGCCACGTGTACAAACACTGTATCTTCTTCTGAAGATAGCTACAACTTGAGCTGGTCTCATCAGAGCCTAACCCCATCACAGCTCAGAGTTCCCCATCACAAGCATCTATCCCACTGAGGTGCTACCCGGAGCTCACGAACCTCACAGGATCCAGAATCACCCAGGAGACAAGACTCTGGGCACCTCTCTGAATTTCTAGATTGGGTAAACTGAAGAGGAGACACACCACCTCAAGTATGAGTGGCACCACCCTGGGGTCTTGGAAATGTACAAAAGAGAGAAAGTGAACTAAGCACTCATCTCTCTGATTCCTGACTACAGACCCGGGGAGACCACCTGCCTCTACAACCCTGCTGTCATGCCTTCCCACCATGATGCACCGCGTCCTCTCAAAGTGTGAGCCAAAGCAAAGCTTTCCTCTTAAGTTGCTTCTTGTCAGGTAGCAACAGTAAGAAAAGTAATGAGGCAGGGGGGTCCCTCACTCACACAGTAGGCACAGAAACAGTGTCTACCATGTAGGGTCGCTGAGGGGACATGATGTGCACAAACAGGACACACTCATGCAGCTGCAGATGGGACGGGGAAGTCAGCACAAGCCTGTCACTTCTTGGTGTCCTTTTCTGCCTCTTATCCATCACAAGAGAATGAGATCCACTGTAAAAATGTAGCTAGAGGGGGCCAGACCAAGACTAAGTAGCAGTCCCTTCAGATAGAAGTTGGCACCAACTGGGACACAAAGAGCAAGAGAGAAGTATGTGAAATACGAAGCCTCAAATGCACAGCCAACTTCAGCCGGGGCTTCCCCGGTACCAGCCAGTGCAGTCACTTCATTCTATCCGTTGCCTACCACCACCTACTATCTTGTCAAATCCACTTTCTTATTGTTCCCACAGCAGGACTAACTCAACTTCTTGAATTAACTAAGTTCGCAAAGGAAATCACATACCGCCATCTCATGTGAAGAATCAGTGCAGCTTGATATCAATATAGAGAACCTAGTCACAAGCCAGTTAGATAATGGTGAGAGGAAACCAGCGTGCTGACGGAGTGAAGCCCACAGTCTCTCCACAGTCTCCAGACAGACCCACAGAGGAAAAGCACCTTGCATCGATGAACAGCACCTATCTGTGCATGAGAGACCACAGAAACACCAAGCCAGGAGGCTCACGACCACTGTCCCCACGGACAGTCCTCAGACATTGCATAGGAATCTACCTCCAGCTTTGTTCCCAGCCACACGATCCAGAGACTCCCAAGTCCAGAACATAATGGACTGACTCGGCCTTCAGAAAACTCCCCACCTTCTCGTGACATCCAATGCCAGGAATGTCTGTCACATTTCTGCCTGCTAGCCAGGGAGGGCCACCTCATATCAGCGAGGAAGAAGCCTTACCATGGCCCTTTTGCCAATCAGTGCTCCCCAGAACCTCTCTGCAATTGGCCCCAGTGCCCCTTGGCCAGCAGTCCTGGGTTTTCCACTCCCAGAGACCAAGGCGTGACCCTGAGGATTCCTTACAGCAGCTGCGGGAGGGCTTGGAAACCCCACACCCCTCAAACCCATCTTACGTCTCCAGCAAAATCTATTTCCCATTTTAAAAAATCCTGCTGATTGATGAGTGGGAACAAAGGAGCTGAGAAGGACTCGAGACAGGCTTTAAGCTCTGATCTGTTCAGCAAGAGCGGGTACTTACAGCATCTTGAGAGCTACTCTTGGCACGAGGGAGGGGCCGGGCTGCTGTGCTCAGAGTGCTGGCAGAACAGAACCACAGAAGCAGGAAGATTCTGATCTGGAGTAACGTGACTTAGTAGACTGTCCTGACTGTCCCCACAGTTACCCTTTGTGTCCCTACCAGTCCACTCAGGTCCGGGCCTGCATGACCTACTATGGTGGCCACTAGCCTTGTGGCTGGTCTGCACCAGAATGCACTTTCTATAAATCACTCTGAGTTTTGAAGACAACACAGAGAAACAGAATAAAACATCTCATTCATATTAATATCTCATTAATATTTCTCTACCAGTTACGTGTTAGAATAACTTTTAATATAAAATTTATCATTGATTAAAAACATAAATTTATTATGAGTATAAAAATTTAAATTTATGATTACAATTAATTTCATGTGTTTCTTTTTACTTTTTGAATGTGTCTATGGGGAAAAAAATTGAATAGTATCTCTGAGTCTCCTAACTTCTCTATCACCCAGTGGGTCTAGCTTCCTCTTGCAGTGTAGATACTTCATCTTAGCCTGGGCTAACAGTCATTGGAGCCAGCCTGGGCTAACAGTCATTGGAGCCAGCCTGGGCTAACAGTCATTGGAGCCATGGCCAACTGTTACTGGGATGGAGTCAACATACCACCAGTTGTCCCAGCACCAGCCCATGTGTACAGAGTACCCATGGTGCTGTGTGCTAAGTATTCCCTGTGTGGATCACCTGTAATACTGTGTGCTAAGTGCTCTCACTGTGGAGCGCCCGCAGTGCTGGTAAGCCATAGTGCTATGTGCCAAGTGCTTCCCCCTGGAATACCAGAAGAGCTGTGTACCTAGTGCTCTCTGCACAGAGTTAAGTACCTGGAGTGCTGTATTAAGTGCATTCTGAACAGAACATCTACAGTACTGTGTGCGAAGTGCTTTCTCAAGAAGCAACTCTGTGTGTGTTGATGTGAGATTCAGACAGAGGCACCCAAGGAGAGAAATGATGTACTTCTCTCCTACCTAGCACCCCGCCTCTGAGTTCCGAGACGGCTGTCTCTGTGAACAGTTTTGCACACGCCATGGGTTCTACACTGCCACACACCTTGAGTTCTACACTGCTGGTCTCTTCCCGTTTCCAGTTTTTTGCAGTAAAATTGGTCACAGAAAATCTGGTGATGGAATCAAAGCCGTGTGTCCCCTTCTGACCCTCTCTGTTCCCAAGGTCCCTAGCAGAGGAACCACTGTCCCCCAGTCATCTGGTACTCCTGGACTGCGCACTGAACATGTGTGTTCAGCTCTTTGCTTTGTGTGTTCACCTATGTGTGCTCAGCTATGTGTGTTCACCTGTGTGTGCTCAGCTGTGTGTTCACCTGTGTGTGCTCATCTGTGTGTTCACCTGTGTGTGCTCACCTGTGTGTGCTCAGCTGTGTGTTCACCTATGTGTGCTCACCTGTGTGTTCACCTATGTGTGCTCAGGTGTGTGCTCAGCTGTGTGTGTTCACCTATGTGTGCTCACCTGTGTGTGCTCAGCTGTGTGTGCTCAGCTGTGTGTTCACCTGTGTGTGCTCACCTGTGTGTGCTCACCTGTGTGTGCTCACCTGTGTGTGCTCAGCTGTGTGTGCTCAGCTGTGTGTTCACCTATGTGTGCTCAGCTGTGTGTGTGTTCACCTGTGTGTGCTCAGCTGTGTGTGTTCACCTATGTGTGCTCAGCTGTGTGTTCACCTATGTGTGCTCAGCTGTGTGTTCACCTGTGTGTGCTCAGCTGTGTGTTCACCTATGTGTGCTCAGCTGTGTTCACCTGTGTGTGCTCAGCTGTGTGTGTTCACCTATGTGTTCTCAGTTCTGTGTATTCACCTGTGTGTGTTCACCTGTGTGTACTCAGCTGTGTGTGTTCACCTATGTGTGCTCACCGGTGTGTGTTCACCAGTGTGTGTTCACCAGTGTGTGCTCAGCTGTGTGTGTTCACCAGTGTGTGCTCAGCTGTGTGTTCACCTATGTGTGCTCAGTTCTGTGTATTCACCTGTGTGTGTTCACCTGTGTGTACTCAGCTGTGTGTGCTCAGCTGTGTGCTCACCTGTGTGTGTTCACCTATGTTTGCTCAGCTGTGTGTTCACCTGTGTGTGTTCACCTGTGTGTGCTCAGCTGTGTGCTCAGCTGTGTGTTCACCTGTGTGTGCTCAGCTGTGTGTGTTCACCTGTGTGTGCTCAGCTGTGTGCTCAGCTGTGTGTTCACCTGTGTGTGCTCAGCTGTGTATTCACCAGTGTGTGCTCAGCTGTGTGTTCAGCTGTGTGTGCTCAGCTGTGTGTTCACCTGTGTGTGCTCAGCTGTGTGTTCACCAGTGTGTGCTCAGCTGTGTTCACCTGTGTGTGCTCAGCTGTGTTCACCTGTGTGTGCTCAGCTGTGTGTTCACCTGTGTGTGCTCAGCTGTGTGTGTTCACCTGTGTGTGCTCAGCTGTGTGTGCCTGCTCAGCTCAGTATTAACTTGTGTGCCTGTTCTCCCTAGAACTTCACAACACGCCTTACTGAGCCTCAGGGTCTTTTGATGCCACCCAGCTCCTGTCTTAGCTCTGAATTCGAAGCCAGACCTTGTTCTAAGTTACCACCCTTCCCTGAGCCCTGTGTTGTTTCCCCATCCCCCAGCCCCACCTTGGGAATCCAGCAGGCCTGGATCTCAAAATCCCTGCTCTCTTCTGCCTTTGTGTATAACCTGCAGATGCTAGGCTGAGAGTCACAGGCAGGAGGACCAGGCGAATGTAATCACTGACACATGGAGAGCTTAGGCTGTTGAAGTTGCTGTCTGCAGGACTAGGCATGAGCCAGAATCAGCTCCACAGGACAGAGATGCTCAGCACTGAGGCAATGTCCTCTGCATAAAGTAACCTAAGAAGACTGGTCCACAGCCAAAGACAGCTTCCTGAACAATGAATGACTAAAAGGCATGTGTCACGGAGTGGGGGGGGGGGGGCATGGCAGCAGGGAGGAGGGTGAACTCTGAGGGTGGCTCAAGGCCAAGACTTCCTGACCAAGGGAAGAAGTTTGGGAAGCAAGTCATGGGGTTCACAGGGACCTGTGTTTCCAGGGACCAATGTTGTGAAGGACAAACAGGATCCACATATGTATGTCCAGAATCTCTGAGTCCATTGTATCCTGAAATGTACTGACCACACGGGAGTGCTGATCCTGAGAGATCTGGATGAAGGAGATAGTGAGGGAGAAGGGGGAGGTAGAGATGGGGGGAGAGAGGGGGATCACTGAGGTTACCACAAGTGACACAGGTTTGTAGGATGAAAGAAAATAGGGCTGCAATGTGTAACCTATTCAGTCAAGTTGCATACATTTCTATCTTCTCATAGGACATAAAGACTTTCTCATTGTATCTCCAAAATCTTCAAATACTTTAAATCTCCTATGCAGAGGAGCAGGGACTATGGATCAGTGGGGAAAGTGATTGCTCTGCAAGCATGAGGAGCCAAGTTCAGATCCCTAGGCTTCCTGTAAAATCTTCGCATGTTAATGTGCACCTGTAATCTCAGTGCAGAGAGGAAAAGGGGGTAGGCAGGAAGATACCCAAGGCTTGCTGGTCAGAGAGTCTAGAGAAAGTTCAGTCTAGAGCTCAGGTTCACTGCCTCAAAAAAGTAAATGGAGACTGGTAGAGACACTTCCTCAGGTGCACACACAGAGACAATCAGACAGACACATACACACACACATTCACACACACACACACACACATGAACACATACAGTTGAACATACAAGGGTAATACACACACAGTTGAACATGAATAGGAGAACACATGTGTACGGTGAATATGCACACAGGTGAACACACAGCCAAGCAAGCACACATCCACCACTAAAAAGTTGAACACAGAATATTATAGATGAAAACGAATGCCATACAAAGCGAAAGACCAGCGATTAAATGAAAAGACTAAGACTATGACTTTGAAGGCAAAGACCATCAGAGTCGCTCAGAAGCTCGGGGCTGGGTTTGCACAGGCTCACTGCACACTGAAGTCCTCAGCTTTGCTTAGAGTGAAAGAAAAGACAGTGTGGAAACTTGAATAGGAAGGGCCCATAGATTCGTGTGTTTGGATGTTTGGCCATAGGAAGTGGCCGTATTAGAGAGAGGTAGCCTTGTTGGAGTGGGTGTGGCCTTGTTGGAAGAAGTGTCCTGAGGGGGGGCAGGCCTTAAGGTCTTGTATGCTCAAGATATACCCAGTGTGGCTTTCGGCCTCCTGCTGCCCACAGATCAAGACTATCGAAGTCTCAGCTCCTTCTCCAGCACCATGTCTGCCTGTGTGCTGCCAGGCTCCCTGCCGTGGTGATAATGGACTAAACCTCTGAAACTGTAAACCAGCTCCAGTTAAATGTTTTCCTTTATAAGAGTTGCCATGGTCACGTCATCTCTTCATAGCAATGGAGACGCTAAGTCAAACTGAACACAGTACCTAGGCATGGAGGTACACACATTCCCTGCACTTAAGGGACTGAAACAGGAGAATTGCTGAAATTTCAGGGTCACTGGTCACCATAGTGAGTTCCAGGCTAGCCAGGACTACAGAGTGAGACCATTTCTCAAAACACAAAACAAGACAAAAAGAGCAATATATAGTAGATATTGTCTATTATAAACACAAAATATATCATTTTAATGATTTGTTTTAATTTTAGTTATGTGTATGTCTTTGTATGGTTGTGCGCATGCAAATTCAGGTGTCAGAGAGGCCAGAGGCCTGGAGATCCCCTGGAGCTGGAGTTCCAGGTGTTTGTAAACCCCCTAATGTGGATGCTGACAACCAAACTCAGGTCCTGTACAAGACCACTATGTGAGCTCTCTCTTCACACACACACACACACACACACACACACACTCATACACATATTCATACACACATACATACACATTAATGCACACACTCATACACACGCACACACACGTACATACACACTCATACACATTAATACACACATTCATACACACCCATACACACACTCATACACGCATACACACTCATACACACACGCACACATACACACCCATACACACTCATACACACACACTCATACACACACATACACACTCATACACACACACTCACACACACGTACACATGCGCACACACACTCATACACTCATACACACACACGTACACATACACACCCATACACACTCATACACACACTCATACACATATTCATACACACATACATACACATTAATATACACATTCATACACACACGCACACATACACACCCATACACACTCATACACATATTCATACACACATACATACACATTAATACACACATTCATACACACACTCATACATGCATACACACACACACACACACACACACACACACAAACACAATGTCCCTTTTCAGTTAAGATCGACGTGGATAAAAGTTGATAATGTGGGCGTTCTGAGCACAGAGTGGAGCATGTTCTGACCCACAGTAGAATTCTACTACTGTTTGTACTTGGGGTTCCACGGTTTGGAGCTCCCATGTTTGACATCTGCTTGTCAAGGAAGCGATCCTGCGATGACAACATTCTGAGAGCAGCTACATATTTTCCCTCACTCCGAGTCCAAGCAAAGCAGGTCAGCTCAGCAAAGATGGTGGAGGATCACCAGGGAAGGACCGGGAAAGACAGCGAGGGGTTGACACAGGACCAATAAAGTCAGTGAGGTAATCTACAGGGGCCAGCACAGGAGAGCAATCAATGACCACTGCACCCAGCATCCTCGGCTGCTTGCTGCCTGAAGAGTGAATGTGTTTCCAGTGGATGCCCTGAGCTCTCCAGAAGGCAGACAGAAGGAAAACACAGACACTGTAAAAATGGCTGACTGTGGAGATCTGAGTGTGAGCATGAGCAAGAGAGAGAAGCTCAGCTGCCTCTCCAGCTCTTGAGTTTTGCTGCCTGGACATGTTTTAGTGACAGCTTGTTTGTTCTTTGGTGGAAGATTAGCCAGGTCAATGTGGATACAGGTACCAAGTCAACTTCTTATCTGATAATGCAGTTTGTTAATGAAAATGTTAAGCATAAAAGTAAAAGGCCTATGTTTTTTATCCACCTTATTGTTTTAAAACATTCTCACTAGAATTGGCACACACAGATTCATCTAGAATGGCTGGTCAGTGAAACCCAGGGATCCACCTCTCAACATTGGCCAGAGCCCTCTGCATAGGAATTCATTTATTGGCATTTTGAAATGAAAACGAAAATGGACTCTTGCAGTGTGTGGAATTTTAGAATCACCTTAGAATCTGTTCACATGGCTTAGATGAGAAACATCTTATTGATTTGTATGAGGAAATATAAAGAAACCACACACGTGCTACCCCTCCCCGCATCACTCCCAGAGCAGGCAGCACTAATAGATTGCTGCATTTTACTGCTGAGGTAGGAACAACCTCAGAATCCATCTCATCCTGTGAAGTGGGTGCTTCAGACCCAACCCAGTGAGCACAACTACAAATAGAAAGTCACATGAGGAAGGTGGAGGATCCCAGAGCTAAGCCAAGACAAGCAGGGTCTTCAGACACACACTTCCTCAGTATCCCCACCCAGGCCTAGCTGGGATCTGTATCAACCAGCATTTCAGTTACTTTCCTGCTGTTATAATTTAAAAAAAAAAAACCCTAACAAAAACCTACTTAAGGAGAAAGGGTCATGGCCCACAGTTTAAGATACCAACCACCATGACAGGGAAGCCACTGTTCAAAGTGCACCCACAACCAGGAAACAGAGAGCGAGCGAAGAGTGCACACTGCTCTCAGCTCCCTCTCTCCACTCTGTAAGGACCCAACTAGGAAATGGTGCTACCCACAGAGGACAGGCCTTCCCATTTGATCCATGATTTGATAACATATTCAAAAAGTCCCCCCACAAGCATCCTCAAAGGTCAAGCTCCTGGGTGATTCCAGATAGATTTTTGTCCTGTTGGCAATTCACACGCAGGATATCATTATATATCCCATGTCCATGTCCAGCACAAAGGCAGCCAATGCTCCAAGCCCATCTCCATGTGATCCCCATGCCTCTCCAAATCAGCCTGTAGTGAGGAACCCAGGCTGCCCTCATCCTGCTCCAACTCGGAAAATGCCCAGCAGGCACCAGGGAACAATCCTTGCCACTCTGCTTTGAAGATGGGCGATTAAATTTAGCTCCTATTCACAGATGTTAAAATCCTGGCCTTTCTCCGGGCAAAGAAATCAACATGCCTACGCTCTGCATCCCCCCAGACAGGACTACTTCTAGCAATTCATTTGACTGACTGTGTCTTCTATAACCATGTAAATTGTTTCAGACTGCAGGAAGGGAAAAAAAGTGTTAATCTCCTCTCAGTAAGTCATAAAATAAAGAAATCAATTTCAAGGTCAATTTAGCCTGAATAACACCTGCTGCCCTTCCCCGTCACACACGGGCTCCTCGGGAACGCCACGCTGCTGTCGCCTACGGTGTCGAGAAGCAGATGAGAAAGTGGACCTCACGTCAGGTGGGGTCATGCCAGGGGAGACCCTGATCTTACTGCCCATTCATCCTGAGTCTGAGCTTGGGGTGGACAGGGTTAATGAAGTCCAGTAAAGTGACCCTCCATAGGCCCAGGCAGGGCGAGAGAAGGAGAGAACCACAAGACCACCAGACAGAAGACTCCAGCTACGAGTCAAGCTAGGTGGCAGATGACTACCTGGGAAGTTAATCAACCTCTCTGAGCCTTCAAGTCTGCATATCTAATTACTGAAGATGGAATGAAAACTCAGCCATTTTGCAATACTACACAAGCCACTCCATGGTGGAATTTGTTACGTTAGACAGCCCAGGGAACTCTTCCGGATGGCCTGGTTTTTGTAGCTCTCCGTGGTACTGACATACTGTGTTGCTGTGCTTTGGGTCTCTCTCCCTGAGTTATTACATACAGGCTTGGTTCTCAAGGTGGTGCTGTTAGGCAGTAGTGGAGCTTCTGTGGGGAAGTCCTAATACACTGGAGGCGCCATCTTGGAAGCTGATTCTCTAGAGACCAACTGGAAGTCTCAGTGGGTCTTACCTCTCTGTCAACTGGCTCCTAAGGTAACCACCTGCTCACACACACACACACACACACACACACACACACACACACACATTGCCACCATTCTCACACATCTGGAATGCCCATGTCATGGCTGTAACCTTCCAAACTGTAAGCTCAGCAGGGACTCTCTGTCTGAGAAGTAGCTGCCTCTGCAGCTGAGGCAGCCAATGCTTCTCACTAACAAGTAGCCAAGAGCAGCCATTAAGAAAAAAGGAATCCCAGCTGGCTTTGAGCTGTCTGTAAACTGTATCACAGCAAAAGAATCATTTGACCTCCATGCTCTGGGCAGAAGACAGAAGTCATGGTATAACCAGTTTCTAGAAAAAGAACCTCCTCTTGCTCCTCCTCCTCCTTCTTCCTCCTCCTCCTTTTTTGTTTTTTTGTTTGTTTGTTTTGTTTTGTTTTGTTTTAAAACAGGGCTTGCTTTGTAGCCCAGGTTGGCCTTAAACTACTGATCTTTCTGCCTCAGTCCCATGCTGCCTCACCCAGCCTTGTCTTCCTTTTGTGAATAGAGAAGACTCAAAGAGCTGGAGTGACTTCCTCAGGGCTGCCCAGTGTAGACCTGGGTAAACCTGGCACTCTGTATGTTGGCAGCCGTTTACAGCCACAAGACACTTGCTCTTACCCACAGTGAGAAGGAAGGGTGTTTCTATGGCACCCTTGTGGTTTTTCCATTGACCCTTCATGCCAATGATGAATCTCCCATAGTGGGACCGCAGCTACTCAGGGTGGGTCCAACCAGAAGGATTCTCAAGGCATTCCTACAATAAGGTGGCTCTCTCCCATCCTCTGCACACCACTGTCCCAGTCCTAGCCTCTGCCTGATGCCCTTGCTGGGTATGTAGTTGGCCAACCATACCCAAGTAACTCAGGTGTCCCCAGGGGACTTCAACAGCCCAAATCACTCTTGAGAATCCTGTTCTCCAAGAGCCCACTCTGCATCCCCGTCCACCCATCCAATCATTAGCCTAGCTGCCCCACCCTATCTGTGACATCTCCATGTGCTTACCCTGTCAGCACCCTAGCTTCCCCAACCCACCGGCACCTCTGTCCCTCTTCGATATCCCAAGGCTAACCTCTAAACTCAGTTCAGTGTCACCACAATGACTTCCGCAAGGTCTGCTCAGCTCCACGTTGCATCCCCCGAAGTCCATTCCCTACCTCACGGGCAGAGGGGTCGCTCTCCAGATCACACTGGCTCTTCCTGCCTCTCCCCACCAACACACACCACCAGTCCCCTTGCTCTACAGAGCGTCACTCGTGGTTTCCATGGAGATATACTGGAGCCCAAAGTCCCTCAATGGTGAACACATGGAACACACATCCAACAGTACTGACACGGGTGCTAACCCAGCAGAGGCGTCCAGAGCTCTGATGGGAAACTGGAACACTGACGGTGTCCTTCAATTCAAAGGAAGGACAAATGTCAGAGGGAGGTACTCAGCTCTGAGCCACGAGTCCCAGTCAATTTCTTCAGAGACACTTGGATTGAAATTTTAACTCAGGACACAAGTCACTCACTTAAGAGTGAAGTTCTTTGTTAAGCTCCCAGACAGTGGGGAACATGGCTATGGTTTCACCCTAAAAGGGGCTACACCCCATTGCTTTCACCCAGCCTGGATGTCTGTCCATCTTCTGTTGACACGGACATGCATGATCTGGATTCTGTGTAAGAGATGAGAATCTCCTTTTCTGGGTACTCTCACGAGGCACATTTTCTGAGTTCATTAGATTGCATCAAGAGCCGGCTTCACCTGCTGTTTGTTCTGTGGACATGTGTGTGCATGCTTCTGTGCATGTGGGGGTGGGCAAGGGCAAAGGTCATCCTGAGATGTTATTCCTCGGGAGCCCATCCCCTTGCTTTTTGGAGACAGTCTCCCACTGGGATGCAGAGCTCTCTGACTAGGTTAGGTTGGCTGACCAGTGAGCCCCAGGGGTCCTTCTGTCTCTGTGTTCCCAGAAAAGGGATGAGAAGCCCTTGCCTTCATGCCTGGCCTTTTGCTAACTGGATGCTAAATACTGGACTTTGGTCCCCAGCTTCTGAGGCAAATACTTAGCTAACTGAGCCTCATTTATTCAGCCCCACCATTTTATTTGTGGGTAGGAAGAGCATGTGTCAAGTTGTATTGTGGAGATCAAAGGATAACATCCATAGTGCTTGTCCTGGAGATCAAACCCAGGTCCTTGGACTTGGTGGCAAGCATCTTCACCTACAGCCACTTCACCAGCCCTCCAGTTACATTTTGGAGCTGAAAACCTCCCTGAGTGCAAGCCTCAACCTGTTGCATATTCCTTGACCTGTGAATAGACTCCTGGGGTATTTTTGGCTTCTGGGACTTGTGAAAAACATTCATGTCCCTAGAGACTCCCTGTCATCTACCCCCTGCTGTATACAGTAGAGACACTCTGTATTACTGTCCCCTGGTGATTTATTATGGAGAAGTGGCTAGGTTTTGGTAACAGCTTGACACCATGCCTAAAGACTAGCCATGAGGACTCACTCTAGTTTCCCTAGCTTCTCACCCACACTTGATGTGATTTGACTTTTCAGTTCAAGTATTTCTCATGTATGTGCTGTGTATCTCCCTGTGGCTTTCACTTACCTTTCCTTGGTGTCTAATAAATGGTCCTCTTCCCCCTGCTATGCTGTCTCTGGACACCCTGTGTTCTCGTTCTTAGGTGTAATGTCTGTTTGGACCCTTTGCCAACATCTTTATTGATCATCTCTGTATTTCTGCATGGCTAGTATGACAGTTTGAAATATGCTTGGCCCGCGGAGTGGCACTATTAGGAGCTGTGGCCTTGTTGGATGATGTGTGTCACTGTGGGGGGGGTGCAATGAGACCACCCTTCTAACCACATGTGAGTCAGTCTTCTAGCAGCCTTCAAATGAAGTTGAAGAATTCCCAGCTCTTCCTGCACCATGTCTGCCTGGACACTGCCATGCCCTGATGATAATGGACTGAACCTCTGAACCTGTAAGTTAGCCGCTATTAAATGTTGTCCTTATGAGTTGCCTTAGTCATGATGTCTCTTCACAGCAATGGAGACCCTAACTAAGACACTGAGTAAATATCTAAGCACATGGTCAATGTCTAAGCACAAATCCATCATCAGAAAGTGGTTTGCAGACAGCATCTCTGTTGTAGAACATTGCCCTCGAACTATAGCAGCTCTTGCCACCTTGCTACTGGCAGTGGCAGGCAAGTCAGCAAGAGCAAACCAGTACTCATCTGTTAAAACATGGGCAAGGGCAGAAAGCCATCCTAGAAGGCTACAGTGCAGCCGACACATGAACTGTGCAAGAAAGCGCCTCACACCAAGGAGGTCAGTGACACCATCAACTTCGTCACTCCTGTTCACTCACACTGTGGCCCAGAGAAGCCTGAGGGAGTGCTCAGAGGCACAGATTATCAGGAACAGAGTCTCAGTGACGGGTGTATGTTTTCTTCCTTTTGCACTTAGGGCTGAACAGAAAAGTGCCTCTTCTAGAAAACTAGACCCAGACAAGCCTGGGTTGTACAATCCCCACCCAGCCCTTTTATCCTGTGTGATCTTAGAGCGTTGTTTAACCTCTCTGACTCAGTCTTGTCACCTTTAATAGGTAACACACATCAGCTAGCTCACACATTAGCTAGGTTCACACATCAGCACAAGGTTAAAGGTGATGCCTGCCGCCACCCAGCGCCATCAGGGTGAGGTGACACCTCATTTCTTGAAGCTGCACCGTGTTCCGCTTTGACTGGATTGACCACAGAAGTCTGTGCGCGTAGGCCTCTAGCTCCTAGGCCAGTCTCAGCCCCTCCTCCCTGACACATAAGGAGGAGGGGCTTCTGATACTTGGGTCATCCTAGGATGATTGTCCCCAGGGCCAAGCTGCTGTAAAATGATTACAGGTTTGGATGTGGGTTTGCTGTTGGACAACTGCAGTCAGAAGCCACCTTCTGTTTGAAACAGCTGCTGCTTCCACACAATCACTGCATCAGGCGCCAACCCCACACTCATGGACATTCTCAAAGCCTCTGCTGACACCAAGGACACCCCGTGAACCCACAGAGCCTCCATTTTGTTCCTAACGTCCATACTTTGGACTTGAGCCAGCAGGTCTGTCTTGCAGATGGCCAGTGTCATGCCCTTTCCACCTTCATCATCCTCTCTTCTTGCTCCCTGGAGCAGCTGTCAAACTGGGAGGCTCTTCTGCAAGCTGAATTCCTCCATGTGCTTCAGGTCAGACTGTGACTACCACCACCTCCTGGAAACCTTCCCTAGTGTACCACACTTGTACAAGGAACAGCCTGGGACAGCTCTTGGAGCAGTCTGCCCACAAGCCCCAAGACACTTCCGGAAGCTACAGTGATTGATCAGCACAGGCTGCCTGCATGATTAATAACTGGATAGCCATCTCGCAGTGGACCTGGGGTGTCCTGTCCATGTTCCACCAATGCTGCATGGCTCTAGTCCCCATAGCTAGCAGAGAATACAATTAGACAAGTAGTTAGACACATGAACTATTTATCGTCATACATGCAGAGTCTGTGTGTCCATTTTTCTTGCTTCAATTTTTTTAAGACAGACCCTCCTGTAGTCCAGATGGGCTCCAAACTTACTTTAAACCAAGGTTGACTTTAAAGCCCTGCTCCTTCCAAATGCTGGGATCTCAGTTGTGCACCACATCTGGTTTGATGCAGACCCGGGGATGGGAACCAGGGCTTGAGGCATGTCAATCAAGTCCCCCAACTGAGTCACATCCTTAGTCTGCCTTGTGGCTTTCCACAGAGAGCCCTGCATGTTCGTCTGACTGGCCATGGCTGTAAAGTAGGTGTGTGTATTGGTAAGAAATGGGGGCAAGCTAAGCTTCCTGTGTAGTATCTCCCATCTTGCCCGGTACGATGTGTTACGCCTGCTAACACGAGTGTTCCATGGATCCAGAAAGACAGATGAACTGCTCCAGCTCACCAAACACCTTTCCTGTGCATGCTAATCCTGCAGCCCAAATACTCAAGAGGCTGAGGCAGGAGAATCCATAGAAAGACACTGTCACACACAGTTTAAAAAACAAGCAAAAATAAAAACAACCTCTGTGCACGCTGGCCTTCCCCTAAGGTGCTGAGTTAAAGAGAAATGTCCATCTTGTGGTAGCCTGTCCCAGGAAACCCTCTGGGCTTTCCTCATCCCTGTGGACATCACCGCTCCAACCCCGCTGCTGGGGAAAGAGGATTAGCATATGGGTTATGACAGACATGTACCACCATCTGCTCCACAGCTGCTCCAGGCTGGGCTATCCTCCACACCAGTCCCGTCAGCGCATCTTTAATTAAACTTGAGGATGTCTCTGTCTTCTCCATAAAGACGCGCAAGCAAGCAGATGGTGACCCCCACCTCCCACCAGAAAAAAAAATGGAGTTTCGAAGCAGCATGGCCAGGCTCATTACAGGAGTCACAGCTTCAGGCTGACATGGGCTAAGCTGGTGGCCGGGCATCAGAAACATCCACGTCTCCCCAGGTGAATCAGGAGAAGAAGACCGGCAGGAAGGAAGACCGTGGACAGTTCTGCCGCCTAATGGGTACTTACCCACACCACACAGCACAAGCAGAGCCAAGGCCACCCGACTGGCGATGATTTCCCTAAATCGCCAATCAGAGTCAAATCAACTACTGGCCAGAGGAATCCAGATCAGCTCAAACTCTGCATGGGACTGTGGACCATGGGAAAGCCAAGTGAGGTAGCCAGGAAGGAAGCAGGCAGGAGTCCGGCCCAACAGGGGCTCCTAGGGACTGAAGAGCTGCTGTACAATGGTTACAGCGCTGGTAGGCAATCATCATAGAGTAATGAGAGTCCTAAGAGCGGCTTGGATGCAGCTCAGTTAGTAGGGTGCTTACCTGGCATTCACGAGGACCTCAGTTCTATCTCTGGCACCACATAAACTGGGTGTGGTGGTGCAGGTTGGTGTCCAGAACTGGGAAGGTAGAAGGACCTGCATCTCGTGGTCATCCTCTGCTGGGGAGTTCAAGACCAGCCTCCACATGAGACTGTGACTAAAGTTAGTGTCTTTATTTTAAGCCAGGAGAGATGCTCTGAGGAAATCCTTTGAGTACAAGCCTGGGAAAGTCTCCCCCAAGACAAACCCAAGGGGCGAAATGGTGGATTGAGGTTCCCAGAGCTGGCACTTCAGACAGCAAGGGGGCTCTGCGAGGGCGTCTCTCTAGCCACAGGAAAGGCTGGGGAGATGAGAGTGAAATGGGCAGTCTGCATTTCAGAAATGGAGGGGAGGAGTGGCCATAAAAAGAATTCAAGAATCGGGTACTGTGGAGGTAGGGGGAGGAAATATGGGGGGGGGGAGACTGATAGCCCAGCAACAGAGAAGTAAGGGGTCCAGGGAATAATTAGGTGTCTCCATGGCAGCCAGGGGTTGATTCCCCAGTCAGAAATCTCTGGGGGAAGTTTGTTGGTTAAGATTGTAGGGCCAACTTCGACCCCACTGGATGTGGCTATTTCATGCTCTTGAACCACTGACATTTCAGGAACCTGACCATGGAGCCCTGGGAGGTTTTGATCTTGATTTTTGTCTCCATTTAACCTGGATTGCCTACAAGGCTTATTGCCACTGTGCCGCAGTTGGGTTCTCAAGATCCATTTGATTTCTACTCAAAACTTTGAAGGCTTCAGAACTAACAGCTGCCGGTGGGATATTAATAAAACAATAAGGCACTTGTGTGCCAGGAGCCCCAGCGAGGGCTGCTTGCAGGACGCACCTGGTCTCCTGGCCACGCTGCCTGGATTGGATTTGAAGATTCTTTCATGCCAGCCAATAAACTCAGAAATGTCAGACCGCAGACTGACTTTTCCTCGTGGGGTTCAGGGTCCAAGGTCCTTGAATTGCAGGAAGGAGCCGCAGGTGAGCTCAATCTTTTATTTTCTCTCTCTCTCTCTCTCTCTCTCTCTCTCTCTCTCTCTCTCTCTCTCTCTCTCTCTGTCTCTCTCTGTCTCTCTCTCTCTGTCTCTCTCTGTCTCTCTGTCTCTCTTTCTCTCTCTGTTTCTGTCTCTCTGTCTCTGTCTCTGTCTCTCTGTCTCTGTTTCTCTGTCTCTGTCTGTCTCTCTCTCTTTCTACAAACACACACACACACACACACACACACACTCACACACTCACACACTCACACATGCACCTGTCAAATAAAGTAAAACTTGGTAATGAGGTAATGAGGAGGAGGAAAAAGACAGAAGCCAAAGTAGTTTCACAAGTGAGGGCAAGTGAACCCCTTCCTAGATCAAACATCAGAAATTATACTCATACTCCAAGCTCTTTGCCAACCTAAATGTTTAATTGTTTGGGGAAAACCAGGTATCATAGAAAAACCCATTCCTGGGGCTCTGCAAACTCTGCCACTGAACTCCACCCCAGGAAGCACTTTGCTACTGAACTCCACACCAAACCCCGCTTTGTCTTCTTTGATTTCAAACATAACGCTCGCTATGTTGCCCAGGCTGGTCTTGAACTGGCAGGCTCAAGTAGTCATCCCACCTCAGCTTACTAAGCTCTAGAACTTGACAAGCATGCAGCGCCCTACCTGGCTTTGAAATTTTCTCTCAACCATGACATGACCTCATCTCCCTAGCCACGTATGAGGCCTTTCCTTTAGGTAAAACTAAAAGAAATCTCTAATGTTCCACTGAGCTGATGTTCCTAAAGCCAGCCATGTTACTTCACCCTAAGGATTATATGCCCCAGTCTGTGAATAGTAGGTCTTTTGCAGGAACAGGCATGGTGTTTGATTATGGGATGCTCTCCCAGAATTCTTCACGGGGTGTGTTGGGGTGGGGCTGTGACATGACATGTACTCTATTCCTGTCACTGCCTTGCTAAAATCTGAAAGGGCGAATTCAGGACCACGCCTGCCCTGGGAGATTGCAAAGTGGTGGGTGGTGATCAGCCACTTATGACAGGCTCCTGTTCTGCTCCAGGCAGGTCTGGGTGGGTGCCCCAGGGCAGGCTGCTCCAGCTGGGGTCAGGGATTACTGACGGGCTCAGGCTGTGATGGACATGGGTACACTCTGTTTCCCCTGTGAAATGCTAGCTGATGAAGCCACTTCAAGATTTAACGTTAACCATGTTTGAGAGGGAGGTGAACCAAAACCCCTCCCCACATCAAAGCAGATCTGTGTCCCCAATCTCCTCCCCAATCTGAAGGGGGATGCAGTTCCTCTAAAAAGAGAGGGTACCATTAATCATAAAGCCAGCTCAAAACACGGACTGGTTCTCAGTCTCACAATAAAACAACCTGAGCTTTTATCTAGGAAGACTTTTCCTTCCCCAGGTGAAATGTGTAATTTGATACAGACATCGAATCACTCATGGGGTTCCTAGAATTGTTTGATTAAGAAAGATAAGGAGCTGGGAAGATAGCCCAGCCCATAAAGTCCTTACCATATAAGCCCCAGGACTTGAGTTTAACCCCAGGACCATAAAAAATAAAATAGAATAAATACCAGAACTGGTGTGCCGGTAAATTTATATCAACTTGTCACAAGCTGGAGTCATTTGGAAGAGGGAAGCTCAATTGAGAAAAATGCCCCCACCAGATTGCTCTGCGGGTTCATTTTTTTGGTTTGCTGCTTGATGAATGGTGTGTGTGTGTGTGTGTGTGTGTGTGTGTGTGTGTGTGTGTGTGTGTGTGTGTAGTAGGGTGGGTCCAGCTCACAGTAGCAGGGTGAGCAAGCCATGAAGACCAAGCCAGTAAGCAGCACCCATCCATGGTCTCTGCATCAGCTCCTGCCTCAGGGTCCTGGCCCTGCTTGAGTTCCTGCCCTCATTTTCCTCCCTGATGGTCCATGATGCAGAACAGTAAGTGACGTGAGCCTTTACCCCCACGTGGCAATTGGCTGTGGCGCTCTACAAAAGCAAAAGCAACCTTAACTGAGACAACCAGGGAGGTTAAGACAGACAGACAGATGAATGGATCCCTGAGGTTTGGCAAGCAGAAAGTCTAGCTGAATCAGCGAATTCCTCCTCCCAGGGATCAACCCTGTTCAAAAATCATATACCTGAAGAAGGAAACTAACGTATGCTCTGGTCTCCACATGCACAGCCTTCACGCACACACGCATCACACATACATGCTCACAGGAGAAGCAGGGAAGGGAGAAATTTTTGAAGTGTCCATGTTGGAACAGTATCTTTCTCCAGACAATGTGGAGATGGGGGAGGGGTGGAAAACACAACTGCAGCACACGGCTGTCCGCCTCCACAGTGGCTCCTGATGGATACCAGGCTTAGCTCCTCTTTAATCCGGCCTGAGTGCCCTAATAAGACACTCTAGAGACTTAATAGCTACCCCTCCACCCAATCAATATCAGCGCTGCGAGATCCCTTGCCCGAGTGGATTTAGCTCCGAAGCGCTCGGACCCACTGTGCTGTGGCCCCGCCCTCATAAAACGCCCGGGCTTCACCTCCCTCCTGAGCAGGCAGCTCACCGGCTCAGCCACCCAGTGGGAGAACCATTTAGACATGAGCTTTGATGGAGATCCCTGTAACAAGCACGCAGGAAGGCCAGGAGACAGTGAGTTGGCAGGTACACGACGTCTTCATCCAGAAACCGACGTTCCCAAGTCGCCTACCCCCTGTGAATGTCAAACAGCCTCTGCACCCCGGGGGGAAAAGGGCGCCCGTGTGTGCGTCCTTATGTGGCCACCTGAAATTTCACTAAGCGATTCCAAGTACTGACCGATGGGGAAAAGTAGCCCTGAGGGGTGGGCTGTTTGACTTTTTAAAAGGACAGTTAGTGGATACAGGCCTTGGGGTCGATAGAAAAGGAATGGTGAGGGGTGAAAGAGAAAGGGAAGAAGACAGAAGTACATCTCCACAAGGCTCCAGCCAAAGATGCTGCTGGGAACCTTCACCCTGCCCCAGCTACAGAAGGGGGCCCCTCCATCCCAGCGAATGCCAGCACAGAGCCTCGCTGGTGGCAACCTCCTGGCAGCTTCAGCATGATTATTCTTTATAAGTGAGAGGAAATTGAGCAATTTGGCAGCCCAACTTCTAAGCAGTCATTCAAGCCCAAGGGAGGTAAATCCATGCCAAGGAGAGACCAAGTTCTCACCCCTCCACAATTCACAGAGAGGCTGTCAGCCTAGTGAGGCCTGATGGACGGCCTGCCTTGCAGTGGGTCCACACAGTGCAACATTTCTCTTTGTTCCACATGCCTCGGAGGTGTCCCCTCTGAGACAAGCAGCACCAGCCCTGTATAGACCAGAACAGGGTATCAGAAAGGATATCTATGAAAAGGGTCCTTGATGACTTTGAGCAAGGAGCCCAAGTTTCCGAGCCCCTCCCCCCCAAGTATGTGTTCCTTCCTTAAGATGAGACAAGCTATAACTGCCTAGCGTGTAATGTGTAGGATGTTCTTGTGAGGCAAACTATGTTAGGGACTTGGTCATAGAGCCCATGATGTCTCCATGGCTACTGAGGATGATGGGACAAGATGGAGTGACAGTGACTTAATTACTGCTCTGTTGCTGCAAAACACCATGGTCAAGTCAAATTAGAAAAAGCTTAATTAGGCTTACAGTCTCAGAGAGTTAGAATCCAAGACAGCAGAGCAAAGTATCGGCTGAGAGCTCACATCTTGATCCACAGCCATGAGGCACAGAGACAGACAGAAAGAGAGAGATGGGGGAGGGGGCACTAGGATTTGTGTGAGTCTTTTGAAAGAACAAAGACCACCCTCAGTGACACACCTCCTCCAACAAGGCCAAGTGTCAATCCTTCTCAAACAGTTCCACCAGCTGGGGACCCCAGGTATTCAAATTTATGTGTGTATGGGAGACATTCGAACTCAAACCAACACAATGTGATGGTGATGAAGGTGATGATGATGGTGGTGATGGTGATGAGGGTGATGATGATCGTGGTGATGGTGATGAGGGTGATGATGGTAGTGGTGGTGATGAAGGTGATGATGGTGATGGTGATGATGAAGGTGATGATGGTGATGGTGATGATGAAGGTGATGATGGTGATGGTGATGATGAAGGTGATGATGGTGATGGTGATGATGAAGGTGATGATGGTGGTGATGGTGATGAAGGTGATGATGATGGTGGTGATGATGAAGGTGATGATGGTGGTGATGGTGATGAAGGTGATGATGATGGTGATGGTGATGAAGGTGATGATGATGGTGATGGTGATGAAGGTGATGATGATGGTGATGGTGATGAAGGTGATGATGATGGTGGTGATGGTGATGATGAAGGTGATGGTGGTGATGGTGATGATGAAGGTGATGATGAAGGTGATGGTGGTGATGGTGATGATGAAGGTGATGATGGTGATGGTGATGATGATGATGAAGGTGGTGATGGTGATGGTGATGATGAAGGTGATGATGGTGATGGTGATGAAGGTGATGATGGTGATGGTGATGGTGATGATGAAGGTGATGATGATGAAGGTGGCAATGATGGTGATTGTGATGAAGACGGTGATGATGGTGACCATGATAATAGTAATGATAATGTTTCCCCTTAAATTCATTCATTCCTCAATACCTAGCATCTCAAAATTAGAACTAAGAAACAGAGTAGTGGATAGGGAGATGGATCAGTGGGTAAGAATGTGAAGTCTGCATGCATGAGGGCCTGAGTTTAAATCACCAGCAAACATGAGTAAGGCCACCATGCCTGTAACCCCAGTATCCAGTGATAGAGGACTGTTCTGGGGCTTTACTGAGGGGTTAAACCTACCTGAAACAGCAAGACAAGCCTCAGCGAGAGAACCTGCCTCTGGGAGAAAAAGAAAGTGGTAAAGAACACCCAGCGTCCTCTCTGCCCTTGGTGTGTTTGCACACAGACACATCCACCATATACACACGCACCCTCCCTGCCACACACACACCACAGAACTCAGAGTCATTAAGGGTATTTCTCGACTGTGCTGCAATCAGACAAACATGCCTCCAGGACAACACAAGAACCCCAGGGTGAAGTTGGGATATCCCGTGGAAAGCTGTTGAAGCACAAGGAAGGGATACCCTGGCTATCGGAGTTACTGTAGTGGCCACTTTCAATCTGCCTGGTGGGAGGATGGGGCCGGACTCCACTCAGTATCTTGTCTGTGAAGCAGCCGCCCTCAGACACGGTCTCTGTGCACGGCAGAGGCTCCACTTCCGTCTCCCCATCAGCTGTAGCTTCCTGAAGTTTCCCCCAGACCCAGTCTTGTCCGGCAAAACGGGAAAATGAAGCAACAACTCTCAAGTGTTTCCTTTAAACCCCTAAAGTGGAGCACGGGGGCAGGAAGACTGACAGCCGGGTCTCGAAGGAGTATCACAGAAGCACATGGTGATGTTCTGAACTTTTCAAACATTGAAAGTTGGCCTTATTTCAACTTGACACGCAAACTGGAGCTTTCCAAAAGGGAGGAGCCTTAGTTGATAAAATGTCTCCATAAGGTACAGCTGTAAGGCATTTTCCTAATTAGTTATCAATGGGATGGCCCAGCCCACTGTGAGCAGGGCCACCCTTGGGTTGGCGGTCCTGGAGTTTATAACAAAGCAGGTTGAGCAAGCCATGGGGAGCAAGCCAGTAAGCCGCACCCTTCCATGGCTTCTGCACCAGCTCCTGCCTCCAGGTTCCTGCCCTGTGTGAGTTCCTGTCTTGATTTCCTTCTGCGATTAACAATGCTACAGAAGTGTAAGCCAAATAAACCTCTTCCTCCCCAACTTGCCTTTTGGTCATGGCGTTTGGTCACAGCAACGGAAACCTGAACTACGACATAAAATAGGAGCTGCTATGGAGATGCACCAGGTGGGCCAGCATGAGGATGCAAGACTTCATGGAGAACAGGACAGTAAAAGACTCCAAGGCAGCCAGGTCGTCATCACCAATGGCATCATGGGGTGGCGAAAGCATACGGAAGTAAGTTCTTAAGACACACTTTTTAATCTAGAGACTATAAAGCAAAAGACCTTGACACCTTCAAGGTTTCACCGAGCCTGCTACAGGTAGGGGTGGAATGGCTTAGCCAAGCAGACAAGAAAATGAGAGGAGCCAGCTCTAAGGCAGGCACCATCTCAGCAGGCCAGGCAGGACAGCATGTCAGCCACCTGCCTACAAAAGCACTCTAGGCATACCCCTGGCTCCGCTCACACCAGATGCCACCGAGTCACCCGGCACCCCCTACCTCTCTCACCCCATCTCTCCTCTGTAAATGTGCTTCCCGACATGCACTCTATCCAGAGGATGGATGCCAACGGCTGAACTTCCGGTTTCAGCAAGTGAGTTTGTTACACGTGTAGCAAGCAAAAGTAAAACACCAAATAGCAAGCAGCAACGGGTAAAATACTATCACGTCAGGCGCTTAAAACATCCAGCAGAAACCAACTGGGGAGGCTCCAGAGAGGCAGATGGAGTTACTAGGAGAGAGAGCTTCAGGCAGAGCATTTCCCTTCAGCTGAGGCTTCCAAGAAGTACAAACAGCAGAGAGCATCAAACCAGGTGCTTGCAGCATACAGCATAACAGCCAGAGAAGCCTGAAATGGCCTTGCTGCAGCTCCTGACTGAAGTCTCTAGCCATAGCAGAGCATCCTCTGTCCTCTTCCAGGTAAGCTACCTGCTTCTCCTTCTCTTCAGGCATTTTATGCCACAGGATAAATGATACGAATCCTTGTTGGAATTGGCTAGCTGTTCTAAAGGTTCCGTGTGTGTGTGTGTGTGTGTGTGTGTGTGTGTGTGTGTGTGTGTAGTATGTATGTATGTATGTATGTATGTATGTATGTATGTATGTATATCCTAAATGTCTGGTTGTTCTTTCTCCCTGTGACAGGCCATGGGCAAGTCTAGCTGGACAGGGAGCCTTGGGGGACACTTGCAAGAAGCATACTTGAGTCTGGAATAAGGGAGTCCTCTCTGTTCCCAGAGTCCACTTTCAACAAGCCAGAGCAACGCATGACAATTTCCCAGTATGATTTATACTTTGGCGTGGCTTCAGTACATAATAAGGAGCCCCCCACTTCTCGACCCTGCCATTCCTACCACCTTGGATGAGATCTGTGTTATTATGACAAATGCCTAAAGATCTTCCCTGCACCTGCCCTTGGCCTAGATGGCCCTGTTTCCATAGCAGCAGGACTAGCCTTTCTTCTGCTAAGAATCCTTCAGTGCCTCCCAGCTTCCTCTCAACACCTCCCCGTGCTCCCTTTGTCCTTCTGTCCTCACCCAGCATCCTAAGCCAACCATCCCATATCACATCCAAGCATATGCTTTTCTGCCCAATCTCCCTGGTCCCTCCTGCCCATCAGACATTCTTGGCTATCCATATCTAGCTCAGTTATCCTCTATGGGGCTCCTCTGTGTGTGAACACACACACACACACACACACACACACACACACAGTAATACTGCCAACCCCACCCTAGAGATCTGTGTCTCACCCACGGTTAGTTTTTCTTCGAGATGCTATTTTACAGGTTGCCTCTTCCCTTGCCAAAATACTCATACCTACCCATGATCCTGACTCCTGGGGGCAGTGTGACAATGTCCCTGTAGAATGTGGCTCTGGTGACTGGTAAGGGGCACCACTGACTTCATCAGAGTGGAGAGGTGCTGTCCAGCAGCTAGCAACATGCAGTCCACAGACAAGTAACTGCCCCATAACACTTACGGTGGCCATAACCAAAGCTCTACCACAAAGGAGAATGTAGGATGGTCCAGAGGCTCATCTGCCTTGCTCACTGTGGTGAACCCACTGCTGGAAAAGGCACCGTGGAGCAAGGCACAGTGGCACAGTTGTCAAACCGGCAGGCGAGAGGTTGAGACAGAAAGATCAAGAGTTCATGACCAGCCTTGATTGCATGAGATCCTTAGAAAAAGAGCAGGGAGGGAGGGAAAGAAAAGAATGAGGGACAGAGGAACAGAGGGATGAAGGGACAGGGGATGGAAAAGGAAGGGAAGGGAAGGGAAGGGAAGGGAAGGGAAGGGAAGGGAGCAAGGGAGGAAGGGAAGGGAGCAAGGGAGGAAGGGAAGGGAAGGAAAGGGAGCAAGGGAGGAAGGGAAGGGAGCAAGGGAGGAAGGGAAGGGAAGGGAAGGGAAGGGAGCAAGGGAGGAAGGGAAGGGAGCAAGGGAGGAAGGGAAGGGAAGGAAAGGGAGCAAGGGAGGAAGGGAAGGGAGCAAGGGAGGAAGGGAAGGGAAGGGAAGGGAAGGGAGCAAGGGAGGAAGGGAAGGGAGCAAGGGAGGAAGGGAAGGGAAGGGAAGGGAAGGGAGCAAGGGAGGAAGGGAAGGGAGCAAGGGAGGAAGGGAAGGGAAGGAAAGGGAGCAAGGGAGGAAGGGAAGGGAGCAAGGGAGGAAGGGAAGGGAAGGGAAGGGAAGGGAAGGGAAGGGAAGGGAAGGGAGCAAGGGAGGAAGGGAAGGGAGCAAGGGAGGAAGGGAAGGGAAGGAAAGGGAGCAAGGGAGGAAGGGAAGGGAGCAAGGGAGGAAGGGAAGGGAAGGAAAGGGAGCAAGGGAGGAAGGAAGGAAGGAAGGAAGGAAGGAAGGAAGGTAGGTAGGTAAGTAGGGAGGAAGGGAAAACTCAACTGCTGAGTGCCCACTGCAGAGCCTGCCCTTGTCTGGAAAATTGTACTGTAGAGATTGCTGGCCTCCTAGGGTGGCAGCAACATTAGGTGTACATGAAGAGAGCTCGATGCCCTACAGAGACTTAATGTGTGCTTATCATTAACTAACCCCTAACCTACAAATATGATGCCACACCCAGCTACCAGAATGATGTAGCCCTCGGCCACATGCACCCACATGGCCACAGGCATAAGATGTGGGATGCAGCGAGATGTCCTGCCTTCCTCTCCTGGCTCCAGCTCTGATTCGCTTCCTTCGTTTTCTCACAGACTGCTCGGTTCTGGGAACCCTGATCTATCTGAAAGCCTTTGTTTGGCATTTTCAGTCCAACTAATTGTGAGACTTACCAGCTCAGGCGGAGATCCAAGTGCTATCTGCTGGTAATGCGACAGAACAGAAATGTGTTTGGGTGTTTGGACTCCTGGCTGGTGACGCCACTTCATCCTGATGAATAGCGACATGTGGAAATCAATCCAGGTCACTCAGGAGAACAACTTGGTATTCGGTGCCCAAATGAATCGCTGCTAATTTATTATGGGCGATTTGATTAAACACACAAGCAGGAAGTGAGTCGATGCGACCGTCTGTGGTGAATTGTCTCGTGGCTCATTTGAACGCATCTCCAAGGCCCGACAAAAAAAAACGTAAACCATTTCAAAGCATTCTAGAACAATCCGAGTGGCTCATCCTGGGGTAGCCAATGTTGTTTTTATTCTTCCCTCTTTCCCATCTTTGGGAAATGGGCTGAGTTGTAAGAAAATGAGCTAACATAAGGAAGTCCATCTCTCCCCAAAATAATACCAGAGGGAGTTTTTTGTGCTAGTTGACTTTTTGCCTTTGTGACAGGATGTCTGATAACTGAAAAGGGTCTTCAATTCATGGCCCACAGCCTTCATGCAGCCTAACACAAAATCACAAACATACTTAAACATTGTGAGATTTGGGGTTTTATTTGACCCGAGAGTGTAGTTTCTGAGTATAAACTCTGAAGATGACGACATTGTACCACAAGAGGTTGCACATGCCTGATAGGGTTTACGGGTTTCAGTCCACAGCCAGGGTTCATGGCTATGAGCCTTTTGTGAGGTAGGCCATTATGGCAGTGAGAATGTGTGGTAGAGGAGCCCCAGAACCCACATTTAAAAAAATAAGGCTTGCAGGCCCACTTGTCTCTGTACCAGGGAGGGAAAGACAATCAGATTCCAGAAATCCCTAGTCAGCCTAATATACTCAGTGGCCACTGGGCCAGTGAGAGACTGTGTCTCAGAACACACAGCAGCTAGCACCTAGGAAACAAGGGTTGACCTCTGACCTCCGCATGCACACACACACACACACACACACACACACACACAGAAATACTCATACACTCATAGAGATACACAAACACACACACACACACAGACTTAAACAGAGAGACACACTTGTACACACAGAGAGATACACACACACAGCTATTGTTATCATTTATCAGGCTGCACAAATAGTATAACCCAAGATGGGACCCAAGAAGTCACTTTGGAGGAAGAAAAGCAAACATAGCCCAGGAGAAGGCAGTAGGGGTAGCTGGTGGCATCTTAAGGGAGCAACCAGAGAAGCTCCAGTCCCTATACTGTTCTATACATGTTTGTCTCAGGAATTTGCAGTGGTAGATAAAACTGGCGTGTTCCTGACCACATCTAGCCCATTGTCTAGTGTCACCGATGGACAGTGGATGACAAAGGAGAGAAGGCAGATAAGCAGTAGCCAGAAGCCAGAGAGAAGGCAGAATGGGAAACCAGGATGTGATGGCCAAAGGCTCAAGGATTCTTCTAGGGTGGTGATCTAAAGTTGGTTGTGGTGATGGCTGCACAGCTGGGGCTGTTATAGAAACCACTGAACTGCACACATAAGAACTCACTGGCGTGCGAGCTGTGCCTTGGTTCAGCTGTTACCTAGAAGGAATAAACTATAGGGGAGGGAGGGAGACGGCTCAGATGGGGAAGAGCTGTCCATGCAAACATAAGGGCCTGAGCGCATCCCTAGAGTCCACATTAATGAAAGAGAGCTCAGTGTGTCTGTACGAACTGGTAATCCCTGGGGCTCACTGGCCTATTCTGCAAGATCCAAGCCAATAAGAGACACTGTCTCAAAAAACAAAATGGCCAGAGACACATATACATACCACCACACACACATACACACACACACACACACACACACATGCACAAATGCACATGTAGACAGCACATGCATACGGCACATGCATGCCTGTCCCATACAGTAAGTGTGGCAGATTACCTACTAGCCAGCTTTGTAACCATCAGAAGGAACCGAGAACTATTCAGATCACCACAGGAATCAACCCCAGCATACGCACTCTGGCAGCTGCTTCATCATCAGCTTGGACATTGTAACTTCTGGACAAGGAACTGGGGACAGTGGCCTTCTGGTGAGATACTATTGGCTGGCAAGTGTGGGAGCCCCCATTGTGTACCGCATTGGCTACTTTCTGTATGATTGGCCAAAACTCCCAAGAGAAATGGCGTACGGAAGTAAAGCTTTCTTTTGGTTTGTAGGTTCCGAGAGTTCCATCTATGGTGTCTGGGCCCATGCTCTAGGGGTAAACATTGTGGCAAATGGCTGGGGCTTGTGGCAGAGAAAAGGTACCAATTTCATGGCTGATAGGAAATAGAAAGACAGGAAGTAGAAGCGAGACAGGAAGTACCAGAGACATACCCTCAAGGGCCTGACCCTAGGGACCTGCTTCTTTCTAGGTAGACTTCACCTCCTAAAGATTCTAGAGCCTCCCAAAATAGAACCACCAACTGGGGACCAAGAGCTCAATACATCAATACATGAGTCTATGAGGCACAATTTACATTTGACATAACACATGCCCTAGAAAACTCGAGCAGTAGTTACCAGGGTGTGGCACACACACACACACACACACACACACACACACACACACACACACTCATTCCCAAATCTATCTTCCCAGCTCCCCTCCGCTCCCCTCACTACTAATCCTGACAAATGTCTCTATCGGCTCATGGGTTTCCTAGTAGCCTTGACAGCCACACCTACCATCAAAGCCCTGAGCTCGTGAATAACCGGAGACCCAGAGGCAGCAAGACCATTAAGTTCATTCACTGGGGCCTGACCCTGACAGTCTCAGAACCTAGGAGGAAGGCAGTTCTCACAGGCAGATGTCCGACTTCTGACTAGAATCGCTGACAGCTCCAGGTCCAGCTTGACAGATAGCCACTGACTGCCAATTACTGTGCTTTACAATGGATGATGTCCTCGGAAATCAACTCTGGATGGAACAGAAATAAATCTATTCCATCACCCCATTCTTTGTCCTGGGCATTCAGTGGTCTCTCTAACTTTGCTGCCAGCTCAGAGAGACTCTGTGTTTGAGCTAAAGATGAAGTGATCATCAGGGTTTCAGAGCACAGGGCAAGTGATGCCATCAACGCTGGGCTGAATGCTTAAGTTCACTCGGGAAGGAGCAGGCCACAAAAGCAAAGAATTACAGCAAGCGAACTCAATTTCTCAATGGACAATGATACCCTAGGAAGAAAGAAAATCTCATTAATTCTGGGGTCATCACCCTAAAGCAAAGTTGCAAAAGAAACCAAGCCCAGGTTCTTTGAGTAATTTCTCCTAAAATATACCTGAGGTAGATAAGTGAGTGCAAATCCAGTTCCCCAAAGAAGGAAGCAGATGACCCAGTACAAAATACCAGGCACTTCACGGAGATAAGGGAATTTCAGATAATCCATGGGGCGAAGAGCATGAAGGCTTATTCTTGGTAAACGTAATCTACAAAGGTCTGATATTAAAATTAAATTGGAAATGCATTCAAAGCTAGATATGGTCACCCCTTCCCTGATGTCCAGCAGGGCCTGACAGTCACATAATGGGTTTCCTTTGTACTTTTTCTTCCCAACTAATTAAGTTAGGATGCTTTGCTTCTGTTTCCAGAAATGTCCACGAGGCAGCAAAAACCCAAGCAGGACTGTCTCTGCCACCTGCTGTGTCTGGGATACAATTTGGGGCTTTTAAAGGGGGGTTTAGTGGCATAGGCCAGCAATCCCAGCCGCTAGGGAAACCAAGGCAAGAAGACTGCAAGTTCAAGGCTAGCTTGGACCACTACTACTAGGCAACTTAGTAAGAGTTTGTCTCAAAATTAAAAGTTAGAAAGAGAGCTGAAGATGTAGAGCCCTTGACTGGCCTGGGCAAGGCCCTAGTTCAACTACCAACCTCGAAAGAACAAAACTCCAAACGAACTTCTGAATGAAACTATCTATAGCATCCCTGCTTTCTACCTAACTCTGTTGACAATGATAACTAGCAAAATAAAGACCCAGAATTAAGTAGAATTCGCAAGCTTTCGTTGGATTTTACCTGAGGTCCAAGTGAAAGTCTATTTCCGTTTCTTGAAAATAGTCAAGTGTCTACAGCCCCTACCAAATAGTGACATCCTAGGGAAAGCCAAGTTCACAGAGGAAACCCTAAGGAATTATAAACCCCCAAATTAAAATGATATTTTCCCACAGTGTTAAACCTCCAGGGAAGGCAAGACAGTAGTTAAGGTGTAAGAGACATTCAAGGGCATCTCACCCACAGAGCCAAAGGTCAGATACAAGCGCACCCCCAAAGAAGAACACATTGAACATGGATGACTCCTGAAATTTGTAGTGAGAACCGGAACAGAGAGGTAAATGATTTTTTTAAAAAATCATTTTTACACATGCATATTGACTACACATGCACACAGAATCTGAGCTGTGCTGGACTTCATGGCCCTAAGGTGCAAGCGAACAAGAAGCCATGCTCCCACCCTGCTGGAGCTCTGAGTCTACAGAGAAATAAGACAAAGCCGGTATCAGGGTGAGGGTGACATCAGGAGACTTAAGGAGAAAATTATCCCAAACCTGAAAATCAGAGCCTGCTGGAGGAGGAGACATTGGAGCTAATAGCCCAAGGATGTGTGGAGAAAGACAGTAAACAGAAACAAGCAGAGATGGGGAATGGGAAGCCATTGCTCCTGGATAAACTCCTGAGTTTACGTTTCCCACTGTCATCGGGAAGAGAGAAAAAACAAGAGCACACAGGCAGAACCAGAACTGATAAGAAAGTTTCAAGTCCGGTAACCTCATGGTGAGACAGTGGCGTGTCTGACTCCAGATCAGAAGGTGGCGTGTTCACGTCTGGTGAAAGAGTCGAGATAGCCAAGCATCAATGGCAGAATCAAGATCCACACGGAGCTCACAAGGTAGGGAGGGTCAATCTGTGTGGGTCCCGGATGTTACAGAGTGGGTGGACTGAGGAAGATCATGGCCTCTCCAGTTATTTTTCCAGCTGTCATTTACCTGTTGGGGATGAGGACTGTGGGCATCGTGAGCAGCTTCATGAACTTGTGTCGGCGAATCAGATCAGAGGCATGAAGGAGACCTGGGCAGTTAGCTTCTATTTCAGGAGGAAAGTGATGGACTTGAGTCCCTAAGTCCAGCCTTCAGGAAGAAATGCAGGTTGGTTCCCTCCTCCTGTGGCCAGTGTCCAGCCCCAGATGACCCCAGAGGTATATGTCTCCTAACCCTATGGTAATTCTGTGGCTTTTGTGGTTTTAAAAGTTTGTAGGTGGGGTTGGGGATTTAGCTCAGTGGTAGAGCGCTTGCCTAGGAAGCGCAAGGCCCTGGGTTTGGTCCCCAGCTCCGAAAAAAAGAACCAAAAAAAAAAAAAAAAGTTTGTAGGTTAAATCCGTTTCTGGATTTGTTATACTATGCACTGTATTTCAGATTTGGGGTTCACAAACACACTGGACTACAAAAGGGAGGATCTCTAAAGCATGGGTTATTATAGCCCTTGAGATATATGTAATACAGGCCAAAGCATGTACAGAACACGATTCAACAGGCTAAGGACAGAATTGGGGGAACATCTTCCCCTGCCAAAGGGACAGGGTCTCTGCTCAGTTTTCTTTGCACGTGATAACCCCAGACAAAGGTTGTCCTGACTACAGAAGCCCCCCCCCAAACTAATGGTGCCTCAAGCAGATGTATTGGCATACGCCTAGAATCCCCAGCCCTCAGAAGGTAGAGGTAAGATCATGAATTTGAGGTCTGACTGAGATGCATAGTGAGAGACATTTGAGAGAGAGAGAGAGACAGAGACAGAGACAGAGACAGAGACAGAGACAGACAGAGAGAGAGACAGACAGAGAGACAGACAGAGAGAGAAAGACAGACAGAGAGAGAGAGAGAGAGAGAGAGAGAGATCTTAACTCCTTCTGGAGCCCCCGGGACCAACCCCCAGCCAACCTGTGTATGTGTGCACATAGCTACTATGGCTGCCTCTGCCTCCTTTGTCCCCCAGCCCTTCCCGACAGCACAGCTCACAGTTTATCACTGCTCCTAGTATTCTTCGCTTGTGATCCATCTCCAAGTTTCAGGACGCCACGCAAGCCCCATCTGCCTTTTCATCTTCCTGTCTCTCACCTCTGTGTACTTTGACGTGCCAACAAGGGGAAAGAAACTCAAAACTCTTCAATTTTTCAAGAATTCAAATTAATCTGGAGATGCTCCAGCTTCAACAAAGCTCGTGGCGCTTTAGGCCCCAGGCAGCCTTTAAAGAACATTATAAAGGCAGACATGTGCACATACGCTGTGCACCAACAGGAGAGGAAGAGACACCGGCTGCAAGACTTCTCAAAAACATTTGGCTACAAAATAGTTCTTCCTAAGGCATCTGGGTACACACACACATGTGTTCAGGTGTGGGCTCACACATGTGGAAGCCAGTGGGCAAATTCAAGTGTTGTTTCCTAGTACCCAACCAGCCTATGTAGTTTCTAAATATTTAATTACATACATGTGTTTTGTGGGTATGCGTGTACATTCCCAAGTGCCACTGCACGTGTGTGGAATGCTGAAGATTGCGGGAATCTGTTCCTTGTTCTACCACATGAACTCTGGGGGATGAAGTCATCAGAACTGAGCCTGCTTGAGCCATTTTACCAGCCCTGAATAAAGGAAGAGTAGTCCCAACCATCTTGGTTTTTTGAGTCAAGGTCTCTCACTGAATCTGGACATCACCAATTGTCTAAGTGGTCTGGCTATGGAATCCACCTCTTGTCCCTCCCACCCCTGCTTCCCAGCATTGGCATTTTAAGTACACTCCAACAGTCTTGGGGTTTTGTTTTGTTTTGTTTTGTTTTGTTTAATGTGGATTCTGTAGGAGCACTGAGGTCTTTGTGTATGTGCAGCAATCACTTCCGACCCCTCATCTAATGTCCCACGAAACTCTGTGGGGGAAAGCACATTAAATCTGGTCTTTAAGGTGCTTGAGGGCGGAGGTGCAGTACACGGTGCTTATAACTCCAGAGAGCATCTCAGCAAATCATTGCCTATTAAACATATTGCTGACAGACACAGCCTGCAGAACAGGGCTGTCATTGCCTATTCATCAAGAAGTGCGTGCGTGTGTGTGTGTGTGTGTGTGTGTGTGTGTGTGTGTGTTGTATTGTGTGAGTGCGTGTGCATGTGTGTGTATGTGTGTGGGTGTGTGTATGTGTGTGTATGTATGTGTGTGAGTGTGTGTGTATGTGTGTGAGTGTGTGTGAGTGTGTGTGTTGTATTGTGTGAGTGCGTGTGCATGTGTGTGTATGTGTGTGAGTGTGTGTATGTGTGTATGTATGTGTGTGAGTGTGTGTGTATGTGTGTGAGTGTGTGTGTTGTATTGTGTGAGTGCGTGTGCATGTGTGTGTATGTGTGTGGGTGTGTGTATGTGTGTGTATGTATGTGTGTGAGTGTGTGTGTGTATGTGTGTGAGTGTGTGTGTGTTGTATTGTGTGAGTGCGTGTGCATGTGTGTGTATGTGTGTGAGTGTGTGTATGTGTGTATGTATGTGTGTGAGTGTGTGTGTGTGTATGTGTGTGAGTGTGTGTGTGTGTGTGCTCTTTTAGTAAAGGCAAATAGTTTCCTGTTCTCTGAACTAATGTCAAATGGCCTAGAATGGTGCTCCTATGGGAGCACCAGCCCCAGAACAAAGCAGAGCTTCATCTCCCTAGGCTGACAGCTCAATTTCCACAGCTACAGGGAGGGGGACAGTCTTGACTGTCATAGCTGGCTGAGAGCCCTTTGATAGCTCTGTGGATGGCAGGCCTGGAAATGCTTTTAGGCAAAGCAGCGCCTACATTTGTGTGCCTGGGGATCGCTGTGCAGACCCGAGACCACAGATGGAGGCATGTTTGTTCCTGATGCCCAGTGCCAACTCCAATGCTCTGGTTTATGCACAAAGTATCCTGATGCCGGGAGAGAGGGCTTTCCAAACAATCTGTCTGCTTCCTCTAAAGCCCCACATCTTCAGCCCTACACTCGCTTCGGCAGAGTGACAAACAGTGTTGCCTGCTTTAAAACGGTTATGGTTAGCCTGGCCTGGTGTCACCCCAACTATTCTGAAGTCTGAAGCAGGAGGATTACAAGTTCGAGGCCCACCTGTTCAGCTTAGTGAGATGCTAACTCAAAGCAAAGAGCAGACAGAGGGGTTCGGGGTGTACCCCAGTGATTTGGTGCTTACAAGTGCAAGGACCTGAGTTCATTCCCTGCAATGTTTTGTTATTTTAAATTTTTAAAAGTGTATGGACCAAGGATGTAACTCAAGAGCATTTGCCTAGCACACAATTCCAATTACCACTACTAAAAAAAAAATCAAGTCTTAAAGTAAAGTTGGCTATAAATGCACCAGCCCCTTCTCCATTCCCTTGATCCCACACAGGCTATAAGCCATGGGAACTGGCTGACTTCAACTCTGTGTAGCCCTTTGCAATAGGAAGGACCCCTCTGTGGTATCAGGGACTTCCCCAACACCATGCTGGACACAGGGTTAGCTGAGCTCAGATGACAGGTCATCTGATGATAAAGTAGGCCCAGGCCCAAAAGAAGCATTCAAAATGGTGCCTGTGGCTAGGACAGCTCTTCATAAGGCCTTGATAAGCCAGCCTATGGGGACAGAACTCTGTCCAGGTGCTAGCGTCACCAGGTTAGGTCACCTCAGAAACGATGTCTTAGATGGCAGGGACAGAGGGACCAGCTTCCATTGATTCCTTGTTGCAGGCCAAGCTAACTATATTATCTTATTTAAATTCCAGTTTGGCATGTTGGAATCTTTTATTTCACAACATTAAAAAAGTAAACAAAATCTGTATGCATATATGGGTGTATGTGTATGATATATATATCATATATATATGATGTGGATATGTATGTGGATATGTGTATGTATATGATATATATGAGTGAATTATGTATATGTATCTGTATACATGTATATAATGGATCATCCACAGGTAATACAGGGAAGACAGAAATGAGGTTGAACCCCAAACTCACAGGACGGAAACACACATCACTGAGCTGAAAGCTGAAAAGCAGAGGCCTCTTAGGATAGGACACGGTCCCTATATGGACAGTTTTGGGAGTCTGGGATAATGAACATGATCTGTAACTGCAAGTGTTCTCACACTGAGCTGAAGTTCTAAAACTCCCAAAGTGACCGGAACCTGCCCCAGATGAGACACCCCAGTTTGCAAGTGGTAAAAAGGGATGGTGTGGGGCTGAGATCCAGCTGAGTCAGCAGCTTAGCGTGCACAGAGCTCTGGGTTCAATCCCCAGCACCCCATACACCAGGCATGGTGGCGTAAGTAAGTAACCCCAGAGTTCCAGAGGTAAAAGCAGGAAGATCCTAAGTTTAAGGCCATCCTCAACTACAGAGCGAATTTGAGGCCAGCCAAAACTACATGAGACCCTGCCTGTCTCAGGGGGAAAAGAAAGAGGCCAGGGCTGTGTTAGTCACTCTTAGTGACTGCTGAATTCCTGCCTGACAGTCCGGCAGCTTTGGGCTATCCGAGTCCATCCAGGCTAGTCTGGATGCTAATGTTAATGGATGCTGACGTCTTTATAAGTTTGTGCTTGTAGCACATCCCACATATGGTGTGCCTGTAGCCTGGGTTTGTGGAAAAGTGGTGTGCTTGGTCCAAACCCCCCTCCTAGGATTCATGGAAACTGGGGAAATGGAGGCAAGAACACCAAAAGAAAGCTTAAGGCAAGATAAGGATCCATGGGCATTTCAGGAATCCGATTAGACAGCGGGTAGCTCTACAAAGCTCCTCCAGCCTTTAACTCAGAAGAGACACCTTGTGTTTCTGAGCACAGGCCACCCGCAGGTTGCCGTGCCTTTCTCATGGCTTGACCAGTCCTTGATCTCTAGCTATGGGCCACAAGAATCCACTAACCCCTTTCTTAAGAGGCCAGCTCTTCACCAAGAGGTCATCTCAGGGCCTTGACAATCCTTCAAGGATCCTCTGTGAAAACAAAGAAGGTTTTATTCTTCAAGGGAAGCATGAGCTTTTATTCTCCTTGCTGGTTTGGTCCTGCTTATGCCCCACAGTGCAAAACAGCCTACCAATCATTTGTCTGACTCTCACACACAATGAAAACTCCACAGAAGCCCGGCCTTTTGCTCCCTGTATCTGCTACTGTTTCAAACTCGATACCAGATACACCATAGATGCTCAACAAATCAGTTCCACACAATTGGATAAATTAGCAACATCTTTCCCAGACTTTATTTGTTTTAACCTTATAGGTCTGAAATAGGACACTGGATTGAGAGCAATCTGACTGCGACCCCTGCGACTCCAATGATTTCCAGGGTTGAAATGGCTTCCTGAATTGTCTCCATGCAGCCTGTGCATTCTGGGGCAGCCAGCATCCCATCCTAGGTCTTCATTTAGGCATTTCTCTGATGGTTGATGGTATAGAGTAGACTTTTGAACCCTTGTCAGCTCATAGCCACCAAAACTGAGCCACATATCAGGCACCATCCTTGGTTGGAAAATCAGGGACCAGTGGGTTTGAAGACTACTGGTTAGGTTAACAGCTGCAAGATAAAGGGCAGGTAGTAGGTGTGGTATTCCTGACATCCTACAGCTCCTTCCCAATCCTCCACCCAGTTTCTTAAACATCATGTCCTAGCCACATTTGGGGCCCTGTAACTAAAGTGTGGAGTTATGAAAAACAGGCAGCAGTAAAATGTTTGGGAATACAGAGCAACCGAAAGGAGCTCAACGTCAAACCCAAGTGAATCTGACGTGTTTCTGGCAGTGTTCATCAGGGTGGCCTCGAGAGAACACACCACACACCCACTTTGTGCTGTGCTGTGAGGCCACAGTCTGCCCATGTCCCAGCCCAGATTCGACAGCATTGCATCAGAAGCTACAGTGTTTCTGAACATACAATGCTCTCTGCTCAGAGGGAAACACTCTGTTTAATTCTGGAAAACAAGGACTTCTACAGTTTCCTCTTCTCCACCCTCAGCATGTAAATATTAAATGCGTCTATTTGAGGACTGGGTTATGTTCGAATGTTTGATTTTAAAAAATGTTGCTTGTCCAAAGGAAAAAAAAACCATTATGTTAATTTTGTCGTGGGATTGAGTAGAATTTCTAAAATTCCTGATTCAAGCCTAAACATGCTTCCCCCACTTCAAACTATTGATAAATGCAAGCTGCATCCTCAGAGGCCAGGATTATGAAATCAAAATATCAGTAAACTTTGAGAGATGATGAAGAAGGGACACGGACAGAGATAACTCATGGGAAAGGACATAAAAATTCTCACTGTCACCAGGCAATGAGGGCACACAGCTTTAATTCCAGAACTCAGAGACAGAGGCAGGCAAATCTCTGAGTTGAAGGCCAGCCTGGTCTACAGTGTAAATACCAGGACAGCCAGGGCTACAGAGGAAAACCCTGGCTCAAAAAATAAAACCTCAGGGCTGATCCCCAGGACCCATGAGGTGAAAGGAGAGAACTGCCCTCCACATGTGTGCTGGAGCATGTATGTACCTGTGCTTGAGCAATTGTGCACACACACACACACACACACACACACACACACACACACTGAATGAAAAACATTGAAGATCATCTGTGTCCTACAGTGTCAAATAGCCAGTCAGGGTTTGCTTATGTATGCAAAATAAACAAGCCATGCCCACCTCGTTAGTATGCAAATTTGCTTTAAGGAATAGCAAATTACACATGCACTAAAGAATTGTTTCAAAATAAATTTCTTTATGAATTATTATCCGTCAATGCCCGCATTACATCAACGCTGTTCTGTAAAAATCTGAGGGAGAGAAGATTGTCACAAGTCGACAGTTTAGGAGGAAATAGAAGGAAAGCCCGCGGGATGTGACCCTCAGACAGCGCTCCTTCTAAAGGCCTCTGCACTGCCTATCAACCCTGCATTGGTCCTTGTTGTAAGAATGTGAATTTGTTCCACCTCGGCTGATACACCAGAGGACAATCTGAGCAGGATGTTATTTTGCATTTTCTCACGCACGATGGCATCTGTAAAAAACACTGGGTGAACACAGAGAGCTGTGACCAGCTGAGATTAGACACATGGAAATATGTAGTCCCTCCCTCTGTCTGCCGCCCCCTCACGAAGACTCAGGTGTTGCATTCACAGCCATCCACATCTGATGTCATAGGATCCGACCACCCCATACCCGCCCTACTCAACACAGTAGCTCAAATGGCACGCCCTCCACTCCAATGCCCCAGGGCCACACCAAACCTAAGTGCTTTTTCAAGGTTTTTTTTTTTGAATGTCTATTGGAGACAGAGTCTCATGTAGGGTAGGCCAGGCTACCAAGTTTCCTATGTAGCTGTCGACAACCTTGAACTTCTTATCTTCCTGCTTCCACTTCCCAAGTGCTGGAATTACAGGCCTGTGCCATCACATTCAGTTTATGTGCTGCTGGGGACTGAACCCAGGGCTCCAAGCATGCCGGCTACGCACTCTTATCAATTCAGAGACTCCAGAAATTTACCTCATTTTAAAATCCACCCCTACCTCACCTCCCCACAAGGCTCTAGGTAACCATGGTCTGATTTCCCGTCACTGTGGATTCATATGCAGTCTTAGAATCCACATCCAGAGGGGGAATGTCCAGGATGAAGTCTTCTTAATCTGCCATCTTTGACTCGCAGTAAAGCCTTCCGGACTCAGATACATTGTTGCATGTTGTGTGAAAGTCCACTCCTTCTCACTGCTGAATGCTCTCCCATCATTGGCATAGTTTGTTTTCTCTGCTATAGAGGTGATAACCCACATTTGTTTGGCTCCCTCTCTCCCTCCCCCTCCCCTCTCCCTCCCCCTCTGCCTCCTTCCCTTCTCCCTCTTACTCCCCTCCCCCCCCTCTCTCATTCTCACCTCAAGAATTAAATAACTAAAGGAGCTGGTAGGGAGATATTCAGCCAATTTAAGACACTAACAAACTCTTTTCCAAAGTGGCTAAACCATTGAACACACCCACTAATACTCGTGTGTCAGTCCTGGGTCCTGCTCATCCTTGCTCTTGTTCTGGTGTGGTCTGCTTTCCTGGCTCCAGCCCCTCTATTGAAGGCTCAGTAATCCTTTACTGTGGTTTTTGTTCCATTTATATTTATTTTGTGGGAGGGTTCCATAGCACATGCATGGAGGTCAGAGGACATGAATGAGTTAGTCTTCTCCCTCAATTCTGAGAGTCAATCTCGGCAGGAAGCACCTTTACACACTGAACCATATCACCAGCCTCTGCTTCTACTTCTCCAGTGATGGTAAATATGTTTTCTGAGATTGTTGGCCACAAAGATTTCACTGGACGGAGCATCTACTCAAACATATCATCATCAGTTTATCTTGGGTATCTTAAGTTTGAGGAGTTCTTTATACATCCCAGTTATAAGTCCTTCAGTTTTAAATTGAACAAATACTTTCTTCCAGCCTAAAGCTGATAATTGTCTTGACAAGATAGCTCAAAAAAAAAAAAAACCCTGAATTTTAAATGTTGATAAGGTTCAATTAATTGCTCTTAGTGGATCTACCTTTTAGTAACTGATGTGGTCTGAATGAGACTGGGCTGCATAGACTCCTGTGCTCGAATACTTGGTTCCCAGTTGGTGGAACTCTTTAGGGAGGATTAGGAGGTGTGACCCTGTTGGAGGGCATGTCTCACAGGGAGTGAGCTTTAAGGTTTTAAAAGACTCACACCACTGTCAGTGTGTTCCTCTCTGTCTCCTACTTGCAGATCAAGATGTGAGCTCTCTGTCTTCCCTGCTGCCTTGCCAACACTGGGTCCACCGTCATGGATCCTAACTTTTTGAAACCATAAGCCCAATTGAATTCTTTCTTTTCTAGGTTGCCTTGGTCATGGTGTTTTGTCACAGCAATAGACTAATAATGAAGACAGTTCCCGTATTGTTTTTTGTTTGTTTGTTTTTGTGCAGCAGTGACAAACATATCTTCACAAACAACTGAATGAAAGACAGGTAAATGATGAGGTTTGAGGTCTGTAATTTCCAGGCCATCAGCCCTGGGTGTTCAGCCCCATGAGCTTGGCCAGATCATCATGGTGGCAGGACCAAGTCATGTAGAGTAGACTCTTCACCTCAGAGTAGGCAGAAAACAGAAGTGGGTGAGGGGATGAGGCCAGGGACAAGACCTAAGGACCCCCAAGGACCTTACCTCATGAGCCAGTGTGGCTTCATCTATCTCTTAGGGTTTTTAGTACCCTCCAAAAACACGCAAACAAGCAAACACCTTGAGTTGGGACAAGCCTTTAACCCCTCAGCCTGTGGGAAGTATTTCGCACTGAAACCATCATTGTAACATATCTGAGCAATCTTTGCCTAACCCAAAGCCAGCTAGAGTATTCCATGGTGTCTCCTATCGGGTTCATCGATTCATGTTGTAAATTTGATATCTCGCAGTTAAATTTTCTATCTGTGCTGCAATATTCAGGCTGGAAGCCATTGCTGGGATGTGGATGTGACATACGATACGGGGTGGAGCCTGGGCTGGGATATGGACATGCCACCAAATACAGGCTGGAGGCCATTGTTAGGATATGAACATGTGTTTCCCTAGCAGCACTTGCTGAAGACGCTCTGCCCACACCCACCTCACTGACGTCATACCGTGATGCTAATACCAGACTGTCCTTACAGTAAACCTCAAAATCAGATCATGTGAACCCCCTAACTACTCAGTTTTGAAAAGTTGTTGTGATTGCTGGGGAGACAGCGCAGTGCTTAGGAAATAAGGACAGAGTTCAGATCCCCAAAACCCACATAAATACTGGAGGGGCATTGAAGTCCACCCGAAATCACAGCTCTAAAAAGTGAACACAGGATACCCAGAGTGATCTGGCCAGCAAGACTAACCAAATTGGTGAGCTCCTAAGAGATACAAATAAGCACAGATGCATGTGTGCACATGTACACACACACACACACACACACACATATGCACACACATATACACATATGCACATACACACACACACATACACACATGAAAGTAAAGTAAATGAGGTTATTTTGACTCATCATTATCCTTATAAATTTCAGAATCCTCAGGTCAGTTTCTCCTCTTTTAGTCTCACTGAGACTAGATTTTGAATTTGCAGACCGGTCTTTGCAGCAATTGACAGCAGACAGCCCCTTGCTGATGTATGGAAAGGCTTAATTTTGTATGGTGATCTCACACAACTGGGCACCACTCTGTGATCTGTTCTAAATGACTTAGATCTCCTTGGTTTTCAGGTATCATCTTAACATCTTCAAAAGGAGCCAGCTTTGTTTCTTCCTTTCCAATTTGGCTTCTACCTTCCTTCCCTCCCTCCCTCCCTCCTTTCTTCCTTTCTCTCTTTCTTCCTCTTTCCTTACTAGAGCAACTTGTTCCAACACAGAGCAGTCAGAAACAGGGAGTAGAGTGGTCTGTGTCCTTCCTACTCTAAAGGAGAACATTCCTATTCCGGCTGCTAAGACTGAGGAGGATCCCCCCTTCCAATACCCTGACATTTGCTTCCACTAGACTGAAGGAAGTTCCTTCCCACCCCCTATAGGGAAGTCTTTTTTTTTCCAGACATGAAAAGTTGGGCTCTAACAAATGTTTTCTGTGCCCACTGGCATCATCCCGTGGTTTTCATTCCTTTTTCTCAGTACGATGAGTTTTATGGGTTATATTTGTTTGGTTTGGGTTTTTGCTTCTGTTTGGTTTTCTTTCTTCAGACTGGGCCTCACTGTGTAGCCCAGGCTGGCCTTGCTCTCTTGCTCTGTTGCCTCAGCCTCACAAATGCTAGGATTACAGGTCTGTGGATTTAGTATGTGGATTGATGTATATATAAAACATATATTATGTATATGCATATATTTGATATACAGATACAATGATATACATTTCAAACTAACAGCATAAGCCATATCAGGTTATGATGGCTTATCCAGTTTATGTGTTATTGGACCCAATCTGCTCATTTTGAAAATGAGAGCAGATACAGGGTTAGTTGGTTTTCTTAGGTCTTAAGTGGGTCCTAGTAGTATGTATCTTACTATAAAGTTATTACTAATATGCCCTTAGTATCTTTAAAACATAAATGCATCTTTTTAAGTTACAAACCCACAGAGATCCACCTGCCTTTGCCTCCCAAGTGCTGGGACTAAAAGACATCTACCACCTGCTTCCTTCCCTTTTCTCAGCTTTGCCCCTGAACCTCAAGCCCAGCTCTAGTTTTCCTGCTTTGCTGTAGACCACCATTCCAACTGGGAACCTCGGTTCATGGCTGCCCCTTGTGAGTTCCTTCAGCTTTGTAGAGAAAGCTTCACATGGCTTCATAGGAGAAGAAAGCTTCATTAAGACAGCTTGATTTCTGGCTGCTGCCCAGTGGTTCGTAGATTTGCTTTTGTTATTGTTTCAATTTTTAATTAAATTTTTTAAATGTATCACTGGGGGCAGTGTGTGGCACGGTGTACACTGGAAGTCAGAGGACAACTTGTAGCAGCCAGTTGTCTTGAGGAGCCACAGTCCACCATGGCAGGGATGGTGCGAGGTGGCCAACCACACTGCAGCCAGGACACAGGAAGCCGTGAGGATATAGGCCTAGTTATTAAACCCCAGGGCCTGCTCCCTAGCGACTCACTTCTTCCTGCAAGGCTCCCCCTCTCCTTAAAGGCCCCACAACCTTTCAAAACAGTGCCACCAACCAAAGAGCAAGTGTCCAAACACATATACCCATGATGGGCACTCCAGGTTTAACCCTCAACCTGATGTGACTTGAGGGAGATGTCTTCCCCATACCTCCAGGTTCTTGTGCCTCTCATCCTGAGGAGTGGCTCTTATAGTAGAGCTCCCTGGGATGAATCTAATCTTCTGGAACCCTACCTTACTGATGATCTCAGGCAGTAAGACAGGCATGACAAAAACCAGAGAAGCATTAAGCGTCCTAGCTACCCTGCTTACTGCAAAACTCAAAGCTATTACAAGCTGACAGCTTTGAGTCTCCTTGCTTAAAATCAATTCATTTGTGCGCAATGGGAAGTACTGGGGGCCTTTTATCCACTTGGAGCCTGCTCGCTTGCTGTTTGCCTAGTCTGGGTGGCAGAGTGTCAGTGTGCAGTGAAATTGATCCCTGACCTATTAAACGGAGACGGCTCCATGGAACTCATGAAGCAGCAGAGAGGGCAGGGAGAGGGAGGCTGTCCACAGTGTCCCCTGCTGCTAACAGTCACCATTGAGCCCCTGGCACTCCAGTAGTGCCAGCCCACTGGAGGATGTTCTGTGGGATGGAGTCTAGAAATGGCTGGGGAGATGTCCACAGTGAGCACAGAGCACATTTTCCTCATCCATCTCTCTGCTGCTGGTCACCTGGGTGGGTTCCACGGCTTAGGTGTCCTGAAAGGACAGGAAACCAACACGACTGGAGGCTGCCAAATTAAACAAATGAAGTCAGCCTCAGAAAGACAGCACACAAGTCTTCCCTCAGTTATGGGCCTTAGATTTGTGTGAATCGAAGCTCTAAGGGAACGATGTAGAGTAACCCAAGGGGAAGAGGGGGAGGGAATGTTCGGTGTGCTCGAAATACATTTCTATCTTCTCACGGGGATGACTGGATGAAGCCCATGTAATACATTAAGAAAAGGAAAGATAGAGTCAGGAAATACTCAATAGGGGATCAGATTTTAAACGGGCCCCTGCTCCGAGCCCTGTGAAACGAGTTAGGGCAGGGCTGGCTCACCTGGCCTGCTCCTCTACATGTGGCTTTAACTGAAGTAGAAATCTTCACTTAGATTTATTTTTAATTGCAATAAAATACTTATTAGGGCTTCTCACCTGAGCATGCTGAGCAGGCAGCCAGGGGGCTCCTTAAAAATGCAGAACTGGGGGCTAGGCTAGGGAGACGGCTTCCTGGATAAAGTTCTTGCTTCCAAGAATAATGGTTCAATCCCTCAAACCACATTGCATGGAGGCTGCCTGCAATGCCAGCACAGTGGAGAGAGAGGAAAAGCCAGCTGAGGGCAAGCAAAAAGACACGTATGTCCTGTCTCTGCCTGTCACTATGGACCGGATGCTTCAAGTTCCTACCCTGGTTTCCCCACAGTGATGGGCAGCTGCCAGGAATTAGAAAGCAGGTAAGCCCTTCTTGTCATGGTATTTTATCACAGCAAAACAAAAGAAACCAGGACACCACTCTTTCAAGATGAATGTGTATGTGGAAGAGTCTGCCTTCCTCAGAGCTATGAATAGTCTGTAGGCAGAGTCCACAGCCACGAGAACTCTGCACTGACACCAAAGAAGTACCCCACGATGTGTAAGACTCTAGGTCCTTGAGTTTTAAAACGTGCAGCTAGGTCTCCCTTTACCTTGCAGTTGGGGCACTTTTGCTATTTATCACACTGTCTCTCCTCTCTCTCTCTCTCTCTCTCTCTCTCTCTCTCTCTCTCTCTCTCTCTCTCTCTCTCTCCTCTGTCATTTCCCCTGTCAAATCCAAACCCTCCACGCATCCGTGCAGCAGACACATGGATCCTGCTGGCTTCCCCAGGCATAAACTTCTGATGACCAGAAGCAAGTCATCGGAAAGGTTCCTTAGCTCTTTTTTCCCAGTTAGGAGCTCGGGTTTCCAGGTTCATACTGCTGAGTGGAATTCAGTTTAAATTTAGTGTTTTTTCTCTTGGCCAACGCAAGAACGGAATGAAGGGGCGTGAGAAACTGCGCCAATACCCCCACCCCCACCCCCAGGTCTCACATTAACTGTTCCACCATTTGCGCAGAGGAGCCTGGGAAACCTGGCTACAGAGAAACTCCTCACTCCAGCCCCCTGAGCTCAGTGTAATGTTCCTGCTGTTTGCTTCCAACCCAGTGCCCCTACACACACCCTGTCTCTGCTGCTCCCTGCAGAGTAGACAAGTCCCTGGAACCTCAGGTGTCAGAGAACTTTAACTCCCAGCCAGGAGCCAAGAAGTCTGAATGCTGAGCTTTTCTGTGCTTGGGATTGCTTCCAATGCTGTAACCTTGTGCTGTGAACAGTGCTCCAGGAAACATAGATGTAGTCGCTCCAGGGTATGTTAATGGAATCCTTCCCACAGATGCCGGAGCGGTATACATGGTAGTTACGTTTCTATTTCTTGAGGAACTTCTTTAAGGATCCATGATGATTTCCATACTGGCAGTGTCAGTGTATATCGCCATCAGGTGCACATAAGGGCTCCCATTTCCCCACATCCTCATCAGCATTTGTTGCTGTCCCTTTACACTGTGACACTCGTTTTGACTGGAGTGAGATGGGATCTCAGTGTGCTTTTGATTTGCACTTCCCTAAGGAAGCTTGAACACACTTTCTTGTTTATTGGTTCTTCATTTCTTAAGAATGGGTCTTCTCATTCCATCAGCGTCCATTAACAGAGGAAAGATTAAAAAATACATCTACATATTCCATATGCATAAACAACACCAGGGATGTATGTGATGGGCGCTCCCGAGATGTACGAAGCCCTTGGATGTGCTTCCTGATAAATGCATATCCCGTGCCAGACCCTAAGGTCAGCTGTCGATGGCAGGGCCCAGGGGCATGTAATTCCCACACACCCAAAGGCATGTAATTCCCACACACCCAAAGCAAAACAGGCAGACGCTATCGTTCAGGATACTAACACTGAGGACCAGCTCTGTGGACCACCCACAAAGAGGCTCAGTGCGCAGCTGCAGTAGGAGAATGTTGGACCCCAAAGTCCCTCCTGCCCACAAACTGTGGGAAGCTGCTTCAAAATCATGTATTACTTAACTATCAAGTAATCCTCCAGGAAGACTAAATCCACACGGTAAGTTGGTGTTTGGAAGCTGAGCACCCATTAGTGGCACTTAATGACAACGAGGGCACTATTGGATGCTCTGAGGGAACACTTACATACCCTGGCAGGCGATTCAGGGCCATAAGATTTCTCATAAATGCAGCAGTTGTTGGCGCTTTCTAGGGAGCCCCTATGTTTTACAATTAAGATGATAGCTACCTTCACAGTGGCATACTTCATTACCTGGGGTATGAAACCAGCATCCTAGGCCCGTGAACATAGGTCATCCCTAACAAATCAGGTACAACACACACACACACAACACACACATACACATACACACACAAACACACACACACAAACACATACACACACATACACAGACAAACACACATACACACATACACACATACACACATACACACATACACACACAAACACACATACACACAAACACACATACGCACATACACACATACACACACAAACACACATACACACACCACACACACACAAACACACATACACACACACCACATACACATACACACACCACATACACATACACACACATACACACAAACACACACACATAGAACACACACATACACACACACCACACATACACACACAAACACACATACACACCCACAAACATACACAAACACACATACACACCACACACACACACAAACACACATACACACATACACACACAAACACACATACAACACACACAAACACACATACACACATACACACACAAACACACATACCACACACACATACCACACACATACACACACCACATACACATACACACACAAACACACACAAACACACACCACACACATACACACACAAACACGTACACACATACACACCCACATACACATACACATACACAACACACACACACACACACACACACACACACACACACACGGTCTCCACTAACCCCTGCTCTGCCCTGTGAGTTAAGGGGAACAGAAGCAGGGGTGCACTGATCAGTTAGTAGCAACAGCTGCTATAACGAACAAGCCCTACATGTACGTAATAGGGAGTTTTACATAATAGGAAGTTATTTCTTGCTGTCCACCAGCAAAAATCCCAAGAAATGAATTCTTTCTCTTTTTCTCCCCTCTTCCCTTCACCAACCTCAATACATGACTGGGCAGCTTCATGATTTCTATAAACATATGTAAATTTGTGTATGTGTATGTATGTTTGTGTATATATGTATATATGTATATATGTATATATGTGCATGTGTATGTGTATGAATATGTATGTGTGTATGTGTGTATGTATGGTAGTTTGAATATGCTTGGTCTAGGGAGTGGTGCTATCAGGAGATGTGGCCTTGTTGGAGGAAGTGTGTCACTGTGAGGGTGGGCAATGAGAGCCTCCTCTTAACCATGTGGGAGCCGTCTTCCCCTAGTGGCCTTTGGATAAAGATGTAGAACTCTAAGCACCTCCTGCACCATGTCTGCCTGGATGCTGCCATGCTCCCACCATGATGATGATGGACTGAACCTCTGAACCTGTAAGCCAGCCCCAATTAAATGTTGTCCTTATAAGCTGCCTTGGTCATGGTGTCTGTTCATAGCAGTAAACTAAGATGGTATGCATACAACAGAGAGAGCCAAGATATTGCAGTATGAAGTAGCTGAGCAGGTATGAGGCAGGAGTAGGTAGGATGCAGTCCTGGGAAGAGTCCATGATGATCTGAGCCATCTTCTGACCTTTGAATTCAACTCCAGGCCTCAGTCCTGCTGGGAGACATAACCTCATTCACTCAAGGCCCCTGAGTTGACCCTTGGTGAATTCTATTCCTGGATTCCTGAGCTCATCCCTCTATTGCCTTGTATCTTGTGTTCACTAGAGGTCTCCTAAAATCTATTTCTGGTCTCCACCATGCCTCTGTATGCCCCCAATTCACCCAGGAGGCTTCTGGGAACAAGAACCAGAAAGGAGGAAAGCCAAGAGTGAACCAGGATTTATTAAATGCCTTCTCAGAGAAATGAAAATTAAACACGATCATGTTTAACTCTCATTATTACTCTAAAATTAGTTTTATTGTGCTTACTAAATAGTTCAAAAACAGGAACTTGCCCAAGGCCAATTTCAAGGAAGAAATGAAAGATAAAATTTAACAAGAGACACAGGGAATCCAGGAGACAGGAAGTACTGGGAGACAAAAAGTGACTTGGGAGAGAGAAAGGGATTGAAAAGAGGGGTGTGCACCCCTGCAATGCCAGCACTCCAGAGGCCAACAGAGGAGGAGAAAGAGTTGAGATGGCCTGAGCTACATAAGAAGACCTGTCTGCAGGGATAATCTCTTGTGTAATCTGTGGAAGCCTTACCTGTCAATAAAAAGCAGATGGCCAATGAGCTGACGCAGGATTAGAGGGTGGGACATCCAGCAGAGAGAGAGAGAGAGGAACTCTGGGAAAGAGCCAGGCCAGGGAAGATTCCCCCTGGACTTAGAAGAAGTTGGACGTTTGAAACTGAGGAGAGGTAACTAGCTTTGTGGCAAGCATAGAATAGTACAAATGGGTTAAATAAATTATAGGCTAACAGAAATAAGCCTAGCTTATGGCCTAGGCATTTAATTAAGAAATAATAAATCCCCAAGTTGCTATTCAGGAACAGGGGCATGGGTGGAAAAGCCTTCGGTTATAAAGGCACTCCACGTTGGGTGTCAGTATAAGAGTACCTTTTATTTATCTGATGTAATTGCCATCTCTGAGGTTTACTGCCTCAGTCTGCTAACTTTGGCCTACTCCTGGACGCATCTAGCCTCTGTATAATCTAAGACTAAAATGTTTTCAGCTTTTAAGACTTAGTGCTGAATAAGCTCACCCTTTCTAGTTCTTTCTGAGCTTTGGCTGGTTCAACTCAGCTGTTATGGTTCAAACTCCTCTCCAAGCTGACTGATTCAATCTGGCTTCACCCTCTCAGCCTTTCCTGAATTACTCTGTTTGGCCTCATACTAACCTTGGCAAAGATTTGTTCTAATCTTCTGGCTTCTTCTCTGGCTCCTTCTGTCTTCACCTGTGTCTAGCTTGTTCTCTTTCTGCAACCTGTCTCTGTCCAACTGTCCCGGTAAAACTGACTCCCTCCACCCCATCTGCACCGCCCCTCAAGTAGTTTCCCTTCCTTCTCTCTCCTCTTGAAAGATGAGCATATCCTATTCTGTCAAATCTTTCTCTGATTCATCACTTTGTCTGCCACTCAATCGGACGTCACTTTCAAACATGGCTACTTCCTTCTATAAACTAACTTTGCCTTCATTGTTTTGGATTGAAGTTGTATACAAAGGGTGTGCCTGCATTCCAGCCAGATCATACCAACCTAGTCTTTGAATGTGCCAGATTAAAATTTCTCTACACCTGTCTTTAAAAATACGAGATATAAAAGAAGTGATGTGATACAGGAAGTGATGGAGAAAGGAAAGAAGGCCTTATTTTGCAGCATATACATTTGCCATCAACCTTAGACTCCTGGGGGTGGGGAGTCTTAGGACGAGCTACAGGACCCAGACATCCACTGACTGTAGTCAATGCTCCTTGCCTGCCAAGCCCTACCGGAACAGGAATGTGAGAGAGTAGTGTGTCAGCTGCCATTTTAAACAGCCAAGAGGCAGAGCCAACATCCAGGTAAAGCTCCTGGATTCATATTCTGATGCTACTGATCCCTGAGTCCATTGCACTCTCTCGTGCCTCAGTTTCTCCACCTAAGAAAGTAAAATATTAACAGATGATCTCACTGGGATGCATGTGGAAGGTCCCAGTCCCGTGCCTGGGCAGTCAGTCAGGTGGCGAGTGCTGGGAGTTTCTTCCTTACTAATTGGATGGTGTGTTCCTGCCAGTGTCAGGACTTTTCCAGAGTTCCTCTGCAGCAGAGCATGCCTCAGCTCCTCGCAGCATTGCACATTGATTTTTAGCATGAATACCCTTAGATAAACTGCATTTAGAGCAGCAACTGCATCAAACTGACCTGAATTGATTGGGTGTGAGGATTTTCCATTAGAAGAAAATTAAGGAAATAAGTCTTCCAATATCTCAATTAAAACGATGGGAAACTGCAAAGTGGGAGCTGTTGGTTTAATCTGAGGAGGCAGTGTGCTGGGGACCTTTAAAAGAAGGCTAGAGCACCACTGCAGATGCCTCCTTGTCTCCTCGGTGGCTCTGTCCTACACACAGTTTCTTCCCTGGACTTGACCACAGACATGGACAAGCTGCAGCAGTGGCCAGAATCTCCCCAAGATGCTAAAACACACTCCTCAACAACAAGTCCACAGAGAGCCAAAGGCCCCCAAGAGGAGGGATAAAACCATCCCCCACCCCCTTATCATTGCTGTTCTTCTGCTCCCCAGGGTGCAGACACAGTTTGTTCTGTGCACTGGTGTTCCTTTGGCCTGGCAGAGAATACCTAGCTTTGGCAGACTAACACCACTAATGCCTCCTGCCCCTCCAGCCCCTACTGTTATTGCTACCCACAGACTCACATGTTTGAACACTTGGTCCTCAGCAGATGTGGTTGTGTTTTGGAAGGCACCTTTACAGTGGGACAGCTTACCTCCAGTTCCGTCTAGCTCTCTCTGCTTCCCAGCTGGCTGTGGTGTGAATGAGCCACAAGCTTCCACCATGTGAATTGACCCATTGGTCCTCCTACCATGGAGACTGTACCCTTCGAACCATGACCCAAAGTCAGTCCTCCCCCACCCCACCCGATGTTGCAGCTATCAGATATTTGGTCGCAGTGATACCTAGCTACCGTCGCTACCCCTTGCCCTCTACCACATGACTTGGGGTTCCCCTCACAAAAGAGGTGATTCTTGTTGCTCTTCCCCTAAAATCTGACAGAGTGATTCTTGTGTCCAGAAGACAGCAGAAATCATGGAAGGCCATTTGGTGCCTGGTCCCTTGAAGGCTTTGTGAGGCTCTACCTCCCTCACTGTCCACACACCTGGGACAGAATCTCTGACACAAGACAAGTATGGGAGTGATGTAGGACAGATGCAGGCTTTCCCCAGCCATCCCCACTGTGACCAACCAAGATCAGCCAACCGCTAGCCGGCACTGAACCAGCCTTGTTGAGCCAGTGGCCCCCTCAGCTGATCTACAGATAACTTGCCGTTTGTTCTCTACCACCAAGGCAGGAGCACCAAGAAGAAAGTCCCTGATGGACTGACACCTCCCACGAATTGACAGAACCCATCTATTATCTATATACTAAACGCTAGACAGCCGGTTTAATGATTTACAGCCATTACAGAGCCTGCCTCAGTATAAATATTGATACTTCATCCGTCGTAGAATTTGTTTCATTCTTTATGATTTTTTAAAAGTTGCCTTAATGTATTATTTATTTCAACTAGCAAGGGTGGGGTGGTACGTTTTCTTGACACCCCTGTTAAATTTCACAGCAGTCACTCACCTTACCCTATTCCCAGCCCTGATTAACACATTTATTCCTTACCCAAAATAAATAAATAAATAATAATTCCATGAGGAAAAAAAGCGCAAGTTCCAAATGAAACTGGAAAAGCCCGAGCAACGAAATGAATAATATACTATAGAACTGTAACTCCGGGCACACAATAAAAACCTGTGCTCCATATTGATGTGAATAATGATTGAATAAGTGAATGTGTGGGGGTACACAAGCACCCAGTGCAAAAGGACTCCAAATAATTTATGTACCACACTCCTCCGCCAAGAGGGAGATGTAAACTATCGCACCTGAAGTGAGCACTAGAGGTCGAGTTCCTCCTCAGCACCAGAATGAGATACAGGGTGAGGTGTGCAAATGACAGCCTGGCAGGACCCTTGGAACATGTGCCCTTAGCCAGACCAAAGTCAACACCTTGAGTGGAGCCATGCTGTCAGCTGCCCCTTCCCCACGCTGGGAAAGATGTTTCCACCCGCTCCCTGCACCCTCCCAGATCCTCTCTGCATCTGCTGTCAGGAGGGTCTTCCACAGATGCTGATCCACCTTCCTCACGAGTGTCAAGGTCATCACAGACAAGGCATGTCTGCGCAGCCTAGCGGGACAAGAGGACTTGGTGTCATGTCACCCTAGGGAGGATCCTACAGTAGGAAGTGGTGTGAGGTAAGAATTCAGAGACCCTAACAGAGTACTGGCTTTCATTAATAACCATGCATCAAAATGGGTCCATTAACTTTGACAAATGTACCTTGATAATGGAGGATGTTAGCCAGAGGAGGATGGGAGCAGGGATGTGGGGACTCACTGTATCATCTGAGCACCTTCTCTGAAACTACTGAAAATAAATGATTGAGTTTTTTTTTTTAAGGAATTGAATATGGCTTAAGAAGGTGAAGAAAATTATCCAAGGTCACAGAGCTTGTAAATGACATGGTCAGGTTGTGTTTAAACCAATAATATAGAGCTCACCTGCACAGGCTGGGGTAGTTTGAGCTAGCCTGCACAGGGTGGGGATCTTTTCTACCAAAAGCATCAAGGGACAGAAAGAGGAAAGAATGGAGGCAAACAAGGAAGAGGAAAAGAGGGCGGAGAGATGGCTCAGTGGTTAAGAGCACTGACTGCTCTTCCAGAGGTCCTGAATTCAAATCCCAGCAACCACACGGTGGCTCACAACCATCTGTAATGAGATCTGATGCCCTCTTCTGGTGTGTCTGAAGACAGCTACTGTGTACTTATAGACAATAAAAAAAAACTTTTTTAAAAAAGGAAGAGGAAAAGAGAAAAGGGAAAGATGGAGAAGAAGAAAAGGGAGGAGTAGGGGGAGGAGGAGGAAAAAAAGACAGAAAGGAAGGGAGAGAGAAATGAACTTCCAAGTACTTGGACAGTAACTCTAAAAAGCAAAGAACCTCTCCTGGTTGGGTGGAGCCATCCTCACAAATGCCTCTGTCTCCTCCCCTCCTGATGCATACTCAGGAGCTCTCAGCCACACCATGGGCTCCTTCCTCCTCCAGCTGTGCTCGCCCCATGCAGACTCCCATGGAATCAATAGCTCACATCCATCATTTTATCCCCACCACTTAGCAGAAGCAAAAACCACTTTGCCAAAGTACCCTCCACTGGACAAGACGTATCATCCTACCTCTGCGCTCACATCCATCTTCCCTGCAATTGTTTAAGTGGTTCGGGGTCCTTTGAAATCGGAGATTTATTCCTCCTTCCCTCACGTTTTATTAGGGGAGGTTTATCATCAATATGAAACTTTAATACCTCCAAAGCCGCGGATTAATAGACTCATAAACCTTAATACCTGGTGCTTTATGCTCTTCATGGTGTGCTTGGCACAGATGGGGAGGGATGAGTCCATTCGATTTTCCTCTCCCCCACCCTGGAGGTCTGGCACTCTGGGGGACACAGATTCACCTTGATAAAGCATCACAAGGTGGATGGGAGGTTGAAGGCTGGAATTAGAGCGGGGGGGGGGGTTCAGATCCCGCTTACTGTCCTGGTGTTCTAGTTGAAAAGTTCCAGGCTGGATGCTTTACCTCCCTGATGCCCAGCTACTTCTGGAGATAAAGGCTGGAGAGATGGCTCAGTGGTTAAAGTACTCATTGTGACTATATGAGGACTGTAGCCTATGGAGAACCCATGTAAGTCCAGGTGGAAGCTGGGACTGCCTCTAATTCTAGCTTCAGAATGCAGAAGAGCAGATTCCCAGAGCAAGCTGGCCAGAGAGACTAGGCACATCTGGCTAGAACCTGCTTCGGTGAACAAGGTGGAAAGAGGATGATCCCCCAAATCAACCTCAGGTCACCCATGCACTCAAAACCATATACATGCTAACACACATACACATCTATGTACATTACACACAAACGGAAAAACAAAAGTCAATAAGAATAAAATTGAAACTTTGTGAGCAAAGCCACTGGTGTGTGTGTGTGTGTGTGTGTGTGTGTGTGTGTGTGTGTGTAGAAAGACAGGACAGGGCAGGAAGGAAGAAAGAGTTAACGAATGCCACTTAGAGTGCTTGCCTTGTTCCTGACCATGCCTGGTGCTGAATAAGCAATAAATATTGTCATGACTTCCCTTGATCCAATGAGCAAAGATTAACAAAACATAAATTCAGAGGGAAGCCTTCTCCATGGACCAGCCCCCCAGAATCTCCTCTGGAGCACACACACAGTCACGAGTCAGGGAGACTGGTTCTTCTCAGCCTTCTGTACAGCTCCAACCCAAGCCTCCCATGCTTAGTCACACATTGCTGTTCTACACAGGCCATTGTTTAAAATGTATCCATTGCCGCTGAGGTAAATACTATGTTTTCTTCCCAAGAGTCCCGGAGAGGCAAAGGCTCAGGCTGAGTCCTTTGTAACGTGCTAGTTCCTTGGAAGGACATAGGAGAGACAGGCGCACCATGTTTCCACAGCTTCATGCCCTATGCTGCAATTTGTTCTCCCTCCCAAAGGGTCTTTCTCCTGGCAGCAAGTTAAGTAACTCAGCTAAGGGAAACTAATGATCACACAGACTATTTCACTTCATACATGGTGGCGGCTCGGATCCTGAGAATAGTAACTAATGTTCACACCAGTAGTTCTCAATTAGGGAGTCTGAAGCAGGATCTAGAGGCATTAAGGTTGCCATGGCTGAGGAATGCTATGATCTCTAACATGTAGGGCCTCAGGATGTTGTGTGAAATCTCTGATTACAAACAGCTCCCAGCCCAGTATCTACAGTGCTGAGATTCAATGGAACGCCTGCCACACGCAAACCCCAGTGTCTCACTGGCCACCTATAAGAATGACATAACATCATAGCTACCTACCCGAAGGTCAGATTGCCTGCCTCATCATCTGCCTCTTCCAATGTGCCTGTATCCTCACCCTAGCCTCTGGGTTCATCTATGCAACCCACCTTGGCCAATGTCACAAGGTGAGAGGGACAGGGCACAGGCTAAAAGAAATGTCCTTCAGCCAGTGGTCTCCATGGTGGCACCAACTGCATGCCAACTACAAGTTGAGACTGGAGAGGCTTCACCAGCTTCTGTTTTGCCTCCTACCCCCCTGCTAAGTCTTTTCAAATGAGATCCCCACCACTGAGACACAGAGAAGTTAGGTAACCAGCCCTTGTCACACAGCAGGGGCTACACCTGGCAGGTTCAACTGCACCTGGCAGGACCAGGTCTGTGCTGGGTGTGTTTGTCTGCCATGGGCAATTTTAACACACAGGTGCCTCGGACCCATCTTCTGAGGAAAGAACATGACATCCAAAAGCTTCGAAGGTCATCAGCATTTTGACCTCATGCTCAGCACTGTGCTCTGATAACCTCGGCTCAAACCGAAAGTCCCACTTTTGATTCAATTCTGCTTCAGGTTTTGCTCCATAAGCTAGGACCCAGGCTCTGGGCATCTCCAGGATCCTCTTATCCTGGCCTCCACATCCATTCCTGAGCACTGGATACTTTGTCTCCTCAGATGCCTGTGTATGTCTTCATCTGCCCTTTAGCAGCCTGAAGACTAATCACCAATCAGCGTCCAGAATTTCCATCAATCTGAGCCTGGAAGGCCTGTGAGAGAGGAAGGTGACTCGTCCTGCTTCACGCCATGTTTCCAGAGCCTTGGAAACAGCTTGTGCACAATGGGGCTGAGCAAAAGTGTGATGAGAGAGAAAGCAGGCCCACTCAAGCAAGGTCCTCAAGTTCAAGTGCAGCAAGGGCTAGAGATTAGTGGGCAAGATGCTGGGTTTCTGCAGCCAGAGACGTGGCAAAACCCGGACTGCTGGTTGCCATAGGAACTGCTTTCAGGTCCACTTGTCTGCAAGGAGCATAATCTTACCAGATATGAGATGGCTAGCCAACCCTGGACTGTATCCTAACCACAGGTGACACACCCTAAGGTGGTCTGGGATGGCTCGTCACGTGGTCATACTGTTCGTTCAGTCCTTTGCCTTCAGAATTGTGCTACATGAAGGCGGCAGTGTCACTCACAGGAGCCTCTGCGGTTCTCATTCTTGTTAGCTTTGATGAGGTAGACATCATACCAAGGGGAGGCGAGAGTCATAGACAACGTGTGAAGAGCATCCAGCTCAGAACCCAGGCTTTTGTTCTGTTAGCCACAAGGACTAAACCCTCCCGGCGAGGCCTCTAGGAAGATGCTATGGGTCGTGCCTACTTCAATTAAACTAGATTTGGAATTGTCCAGAAGGCACTCCTGTCGGGGAGGGTTGTCTGACCAGGTGGGACCTGTGGAGGACAAGTCACATTCAATCCATGATGGGAAACACACGGGGTATTCATAGCGAAGGGAAGAGTGGGGTTTAAACATGGGCAGCCAAACTCTCAGGACAAGGTGACCAGGAAGACAGCAGATGTGGGATGAAATGGGATCTGAGATCCAGCAGGAGCACAAAGGAGTTCTGAGGGCAGGGGTCCACGGAATGTTTGAGATGGCCACCAAATTTTAGCAGGTGGGAAGAAAGTGTTCACAGAAGGCACAAAAACAGAACTCAGCGGACAGTTTTGATTTCTTCCCAAGAATCACAGCTTCTGGAACACCCAGGGGCCCCAGAAATCAGAAGGGATAAGGTAGAACCCTCAACACTTTGACAATGCTCTTGGGATCCAAAGACTGGGGCAGTGTGCTGTGTCATACCCTAGTCCCCTCTGGATGCCTGGTTTCCATTCTTACAGCCTACCCTCCTCTTGAAGCCCCATCTGGGGTGATTAATGGGTTTAATTTATCATTAACTTCTATGGATCTGAGCTGGGCCGAGGTGTCCTGAGAGTTATGTGTGAACAATTGGTGGAGGAGCAGAGGTCTCTCCCTGCTTATTTATATTCATTGTGCACTAAGGACATTCCTAATTTGTTCATTTGTCTCTAGTCTGATTTCACTGCACTTGGGTGGCTGGGACAGGACAAAAGATGGATGTGGGCTTAGGTTCAAGGTTCCCAGTCAATGTTCTCGAGGGAGAGACAGCAATGTTGACAGTTCCAGAACAAGGTTGGCCAGGTAGCAGCGGAGCAGATATGGGAGACATGGCAAGGCCAGTAATTCTTTCTCACTTCTTGTGGTGTTTGGGAGTCCGGCTTCACCAGAGCCAGCCTGAAATCCAGGCAGCATTTCCCCCCACCTGACATGGATGGAGGCTGTTCTCAGGATACATGCTAAGCTAAAGTCTTCATGGTAGTTCACACTTGGTCCCAGTATTTGTGAAATAAGAAGTGGAGACAGGCAGACCTGTGGAGCTTGCTGGCCGGCCAGCCCAGCTACACAGTGACATTCCAAGGCAGGGAGAAATCATTACCAAACCAAAATATTGAAGGTGCCTGTGGTGGTTAGTTTAAATTGTCAACTTTACATAGACTAGAATCATAGACTGAGAAAAGAGTCTTAACTGGGGGATTGTCTAGGTCAAGCTGACTTGTGGGCTTGTCTATGGAGGATGTCTTGATTGGCTTAATTGATAGAAGGTGGAGCCTACTGTGGGCGACATCATGCCATAGGCCTGAACTCAGGTGTGGAAACAGAGTTGAGGCAGAGAGGAAGGAGGTGGAGGAAAGGCCTTCGACAAAGAGATCCTGGGTAGAGATGGGAAGCTGAACCTGGGGCTTGTCACCCAAGGAAGCCACCCACACAGTGAGACTTTGACCCCTCCAAACAAACCCAGAGCGAGCCCTTGGGCTGCAGCCCTGGGGTAAAGCACCAAATCCCCACAAAGGGCTGCTATCTCCCAAAGTGCGGCAGAATTTTTCTCCCTTTTCATTGTGTGGGGTATGTGTAAAGACTGGAAAGGAAAAGGATGTTCTGTGTGCAGTGGGTCATTAGTGTAGAGCCCACGAGGCTGTATGTGGATTCTCCCACAGACAACCCCCACATATACCCCAATGAGGGTCAGGAGGAGGCAGGAGAGATATGACCCTAGTGTAGAGCTCTCTGTCCCACTCACACAGATCCTTCTAGGATCTGGGGTTATGAATATGCTCAGAGACAACTCTAACAAGGAGAGCATTTTCTAGGTTCCCTGAGTGGCACTGTTAACAGTATATGAGATCAGCCATTGGATGGGCAGAGGGATAGGACAATGGCTCTGCTATCCACGGCCCAGTGTCATGCAGTCCCAGAGAGATGGGACAGTCCAGAATTTACTCGGAGACGTGGGAGTCAGAGAGTAAGCCATGTTAACATCCCGCAATGCCAAGTTCATGCTTTTGTTTCTCTGTCTGGTTGGTTTTGGTTGAGTTTGTTTCTTTCTTTCTTTCTTTTTCCCATGAGAATAGAAGTTTATTAAAGCACGGAGGAATAGGGGGATAGGTCACAACAACTAATATTAGAAACTGATCGATATTTCCCCAAATCACCACCATCATCAATACAATTCTATACGCAATCATGCTAGCTCTCTGGCAGTCGCCTCAGACCCAGAAGGTACACTTGCTCAAGTGAAAGTGTCTCCACTCTCCTCGTCAGTGTCCCAACCAGAATGGGCAGCAGAACCCTAGTGATAGCCTGCCAATGAATTCTGATCATGTGACATCATTGGAGAATGTAAAGCTACAATGGACACTGTGGACTTGAGCCACATAGACAGGGATGATCTACGGGGCACTTGGGAAGTTGGACCCCACAGCTGTGTCAGCTGGTGAGCCCAAAATCAGCAGAACAACCCAGCAGGTCAGAGACTCAGGGAGTCAATATTTGGTCTGAACGCAATCTGCTAGCAGAATCAGTTTGCTTTGGTTTTCCTAAGACACAATCTGCAGCTGAGGCTGGCCCTGGACTCTAGGGATGTTGTGATCCTCCTGCCTCAGCCTCCCAAGCTCCGGGATGGTGGGTGTGCACTGTCATGCCTGGCTATTGTTTCTTTTTATATTGGGTCTAAACTTAAGCTGGCACAATGCACTCATTAGAAATGAGCCACTTGGTGGCTCTTCCCTCCAGCCACAGATGGTGCCAGTGTCTTCTGGATGAGTGTTCCCAGATTTGCATAGGCCCAGGCCCTGAAGCACTCCTCGCTTGCAAATCCAGAGATCTACCTGGCCTGGGAAAATTAATAAAAACCATGTCCTCCTTCACAATGCTGGGCTCTGTTAAGCGGTGTCAAAGACCTCCTAGCTTGCTTCCAGATCTAGCTTCTGCATTCAATTAGCTGGGGCCTCTTCACTGAAGAAAGGGCTGGTTCTTATCCTCTCTCTCTCTCTCTCTCTCTCTCTCTCTCTCTCTCTCTCTCTCTGTGTGTGTGTGTGTGTGTGTGTGTGTGTGTGTGTGTACACATGAGCACGTGTGGGTATATGTACCATGAACAGAGACCAAATGTCAACCCTGAGTGTCATTCCTCAGGCACCATCCAACTTGTTTGTTGAGACAGCATCTCTCATTGGACTGGATCTCACTGAGCATGCTAAGTTGACTGGCCAGGGAGCCCCAAGGATCCACCAGTCTCCTCTTCCCCAGGTCTAGGATTACAAGTGTCTCTATGCTGATTTTTACACATGTTTGGGGGATTTAAGTCAAACTTCCATGCTTGTAATCTAAGCATTTCCCAACTGAGCCATCTCTCCAACCCTTGGTCCTTGGTCTTTGTGAGCCCAAGTCCAGAGAGGCTTTTACAGGTTAATGCTTATATGCCACCTGGCACCTAGCAGGCAATCATCAGCTGTAAGTGCCACACAAAACTCCCATGTGTTGATGCCTGTTTGGTCAAAGTGGGCCACTAGGGCTTACCTGATGACATGTGACAAGACGCAGAGGTCCTCAAAAGAGAAAAAGTGGGTAGGTTGCCCAGAAGGCTCAGCGTTGGGATGGAAATCAGAGTGGTCCTAACTCTAAGCACGAACCACCCATCTCTGGCCTAGACACAAATGCTAAGAGCATCCTTGGTAACCAGAGCAAGAGCCAAGCCAGGCAGGCATCTCACAGCTGAGTCCTAGGATCAAGCTCCTGGCAGGCCTACCGTCTCCCAACTGGCAGCTGTCAGGCCCGGGGAGGCTGCCCATACTAAAGTCCCAGCTCTGGGGACCAGGGATGGATGGTGGTAATTGGGTTACATGCTTCAAGGATGCGGCTGCTCCTGGCAAGGCCACAAATTGAGTTTGAAATAAGTAATCTGGAGCCAAGCCACTTACGCTGTGAACAACAAGGCCTGCTTGGCAGGCCTTCCTATCCTCTCTTCCTCTGGGGACACAGCCCCAAGTCCCAGAATGGCTGCGAGGAAGCCACGAGCCAGCCCTAGAGGTACAGGGAACCAGATTCCTGCAATAATGGAGGAGGGGCAGGTGACACTCCCCAAAGAAGGGAAGAGATTGAGGCAGGGCAGGCAAATCCACAGTGATGATCTTGGATTGGGGGTTGTCTATGGCTGGGGAAGGAAAGGAAAGGGGTCTGATAGCTATCAGACACATGTCGGGTCCCTTGCGGATAATGGAAATGTTCTAAAACGCATGGGGGTTGGTGGCAAAACCACACTGTCTTGTACATGTTAAACAGGCAAATTGTATTTCTCGATGAGGCTCCCATTCAAGATAGCTATGGGCCGGCACTTACTGTGCAAAGCCTGGGGCTGAAGAACTCACATCCACAAGCATGCAGTGGCACATGTGTGCACACACCTCCCCCATACACACTAATAATAAACAAAATAAACTTTTAAAAATATATATTCCTACTTCCCATACCCATTCATTTTCCTGCAATCTCATTCGTCTTCACAGCTGAATAAAATCCCATCGTGTGCGTGCACCTCTGCTGGTGGACATTTAGGCTGCTTCCACTCCCTGCCTATTCTGAATAGAACAGAAAAACAGCAAGCCACATGTTCCCTTTCATATGCACACTCTGGCTTGTAATGTATACATAAAGGCAGCTGTGTAAATGTGGGTAAAAGACTAAGTAACCAGGAAGATGACCAAGAGAGTGCTGCGAAAGGACGGGGCTGGGCTGTGAGGGGAAGCCAAAGGGGAACACAGACACAGAAAAGAGACTCTGGGGGAGGAAACAAGGGGTCCTTGGTTAGCAGGGGTGGAGGAAATGAGGAGGAAGGAGAATCTATTGAGACGCTCTCTGTCTGAACATGCTATAATAATATTTAATATTTTGTATTATAATTTTAAAAATCGATGAAAAATAAAAATATCAAAATCAAATGATAAAAATAGAAAAACAAAGATGTCGCTCAAGATAAGAGAAGGCTCACTGGGTAGAAGCACCTGCCACCAAGCCTGCTATGACCTGAATTTGATCCCCGGAACACTCATGGTGGAAACAGGGAATTGACTCCCACGCATTGTCCTCCAAATTTGTGATGGTTTGTGCGCATGCTCGTACACCCAATAGTAAATAAGTAAATGTAATGCAAAGAGAATGAGAGAGGAGAGAGAGGAGGTTGTGGGACAACGTGACTTCTCACAGGTACAACTTTCTTCTCAAAACTGAATGTCTCAGATCCTGCCATAGTAACCGAAGTTTGCAAAAGATGAATAAATCAAAAGCCGCAGCTCAGACGGGTTAATCTTGTGGCTTGAAATCGCACAACAGGACGCAAAAGCCCTGGGGTCCTGCCCCAGCTCTGTGGTCCCAGAAAGGTAAGAAAAAAGCGCAGGTTTTTTTCAGCTCTAGGCTTTTTACCTCTGACCAATAAGCAGCTTAGCTTGCAGAGAACCGGGAAGGAGGGTCAAAGATCTTAGGAGGGTTATGTGATTGGGGGATACTTCGAAGTAGAAAAAGTAAAGACAGAAGCAGTCTGCCGGCCTCCATTTCTCCCTCCAGGCAGGGCAGGGACTGGAGTGTGGGCTCTGCTGATTAGCCGGCCAGGTTCCAGTGTGCAGAGTCTAGGAAACCATCTGCAAACCTTGTAACTCAATACAGAACTTGCTAACCGGGTTAGTGACTGCTGTGGGCTGTCACCGCCAGCTTCAGCCAGCTTCAGTCAGCTCCAGCGTGACCACCGGGAGATAACCCGCCCGAGGCTGTGGGTCTGCTTATACTACCCCCCCCCCTCCTCATCCACCCCACACAGACCGGCTTCTCCGGGCTTCTGCTGCCACCTACAGGACTAGAGACGAAAGGCAGGTCTCCGGCCAAACCTGACTGAACCCAGGGGGCTTCCAGGACCAAGGTGCAGAAGCTGGAAACTGGGTCCCAGCACAAGTCCTTCCCTGGACCTTAATGAAGCCTTGAGAAACCCGTGCAGGAGCCTCCTCCCTGGCCCTATCCACTGTGACACACACCCTCTGCAAAGTACCCTGGGAAGCCTCCTGTCGGCTCTCCCACTGTGCTGGAGGACACCCACAGCTCCACAGCTCCACACCTCTCTTTCGAGGAGACTCAGGCCCCCAGAAGCCACTTGTGTGTGGCCACTACAGGGTCATTCAGTGAATCCCCATGAAGGAACAAGCCTGAGGACACAGAACTCAGGGACAGAGAACTTCAGGCGGTGTCTTGTGACCCTTTCACGCCTCTCTTGTCCCACCTGTTTTCCAACAGTTGTCCCTCCCACTAAAGCAACGGCAGAGCAGGTTTCACGGAGCCAGCTCGACTCTCTCCTCCTATTCTTGAGAAGCCACTCAAACCAACACAGGACCTAGCCCTCGTGACCTCAGTTCATTTCAATTACCTCCCAAGGGCCCCAGCTCCAGATACACGAATTAGGCTGCAGACATGAGTTAGCTAGCGATAGGGTTTCCAGGACGGAGCTTTCTAACCACAGTGTGATAGAATACTGGGAACCAGTCTCTCTCCCCATGGCCTCTCTCCCCCTCTCAGCCCTAATTGCCCATCTAAACATTATTTTGCTTCCTCTAGGTTAGAAACTCCAGGAAGGGAATGAGAAAGTTGCTCGGGGGTGAGGGGGTGGCTCAGGCAACAAGTGCTTCCTGCACCAGCATGAACATAAAAACCTGGGTTTGATCCCAGCATCCATGGGGGCCGGGGGGGGGGAGCATTGTGGTCCATACCTGCAATCACAGTCCGGGGAGATGCAGGCAGGAGGTCCCTGGGGCTCACTAGTCAACTGGCCTAGACAAATCAGCGAGTTCTGAGGGTATTTTTAGAGACCCTGACTTAAAATACAACGTGAGAGCATTTGAGGGCAGGGCCTAAGGGTGGCTGGCCTCCACCTACGCACATGTGTGCACCCATACACATATGAACACACGTACACAGTGTGGGAATCCCTGTTGAACATGCAGCACATATCAAGGTCACCTGGGCCCACAAAAGCCTTGAACACCAAACTAAGCGTAGCTGGGTTTGCTGAGAGCTGTGCACCAGGCGTGACCAATGTGGCAGGAAAAGCACCTGTCTTATCAAAGAGGAAAAGGCCCCAAAGGATTTCAAAGATAATAATAGCAAAATAAATTTCAAGAACAGATCTAAATGCACCGAGCCTGGCGAACGATGAAAATTACCATCCCTGCCAGTGGAAATGTCAATTCAAACTTCATTTGTAAAATGGTTCAGGCTCTGATTGCAAAATTATTATTTCATATGAGAAAGAGAACTGTGTGGATAAAGAGCGGGAGGCAAAGTTTATTTTAAAAGAAAGTCAATTTCCTCAAGTATCCCCTCCCCCAAAACAAAGCAAAACAAATTTAACATTAAAAGTTGCTCAGGATAATTGCAGATGTAAATATCACTTAGCGCAGATGCTTCGGGTAAAATGTAATTATGACTCATGGGGAATCGATGGCAGCCGATGATAAAATCCATGATCTGGATCTTTCTGCTAAGCAGAAATGGATTCACACTCTGGCTGTGGTTTATGTGCTTTTTAATTGAAAATGAGCTATACGTAGAAATTAATCTCAACCCAGGAATGGGGTGACTGCTGTAAGTAAATACAGAGCTGAACTCTCAGGAGATGTCAGAATGTCCAAGGACAGACCCTCCACCCCAATGATATCCCTGCTCTTCAAAATGTTTACTGAGCCCAGCTCTACCCAGCCTTGTGGTCCAAGCTGCGACCAAAGGAGGTCTGACTCATGCCCCACACACACACCCAAAGGCCACCAAATAACGAAGTGGAATAATGTCTGATTAAAATACTCAACATTGTGATTTGAGTCCCGATTATTCCCCACAGGCTCAGGGGTTTGACTGTGTGGTCTCCAGCAGGTGGCGCTGTTTTGGAGAAGTTGTGGAAGCTTTCCGCAGTGGGACCTGGCTAGAGAGAGAGAATGGCTACAAAGCAGGCTTTGAGGGGTCAGCACAGCCCCACTTCTGGCCCAAGTGCTCTCTAAGGTGCTTTAGATGGTCACCCCAGATGCCCAGCCTGAGATTGGGTGTCTGAGTCCACCGTGGTTTCAACTGGGTCCTGCCCCCTTTCCAATTACTCCACTGTGTCACGGCAATCATTTCTGCCAACTCCCCAGAGGAAGTGGCTCTTCCTCGTTATCCTATGACCCAACAAATGGTTCATCTCAGAGAGACCTTAGGGGAGAGGAAGGAAGAGCAGAAACAAGGCCTTTTACCACTGTCCCCTCTGCCCAGGGACCAAAGAGCTCACTGCAGCTGTCCCCAAGCAGACATTCAGACTTTGGAGCACAAAGGACCATTGACTCCCCATAAGTCCATCATCTCCCAAGTCCTGTGGTAGCCCTCAGTCAGTATTCTCTTGTCTCCTCAGCGTGGGAAAGCCACCCTGGTGAGTCTCCCTGATACCAGGCCACACAATCTGCATACCCTGTAGTCAAGACTGGAATTTCAATGCTGAAATTCAAGGAAGAAACTGTGGAGGTGAGGACAGGATTCATCAATCAGACAGCACAGAATTATTGAATTATCTGGAAGAATGCATGTAACAAATCCAGGTTCAGGAGCTAGGAAGATAATCAGTAAAATACTGGCTGAGCAAGGGCGAGGGCCTGAGTTCTGTCTGTGAGAACCTGAGTGAAAAGGCAGGCATGCTGGCACATGTAATCCTAGCACTAGGCATAGAGGGGAGATAGGGAGATCCTCGGGGGCTTGCTGGCCACCCAGCCTGACCAATCAGTGAGTTCCAAGTTCACTGATCTCAGGAAATAAGGTGGAAAGCAAGAGAGAAAAATATGGGGCAGCAACCTCTGACCTACACACACACACACACACACACACACACAGAGAGACACACACAGACACACACACAGACACACACACACACACAGAGACACACACACAGATATACTCACACAGATATACACACACAAACACACACACAGACACACACACAGATACACACACAGATACACACACACAGACACACACAGATACACACATAAACACACACACACAGACACACACACAGAGAGACACACACACAGACACACACACAGAAACACACACAGAGACACACACAGATATACTCACACAGATATACACACACAGACACACACACACAGATACAACACATAGGCACACACAGACACACACACAGATACACACACATAGACACACACACAGACATACACACACACACACACACACACACACACAGAGACGTACACACTGAACATGTGCACATAAAGTTCAGCTTCCTAGTGCTTCTTTGACAGGGACATACACAGATTATAAATTAGACAAGGACATGTTGTCTCCAAGCTGAGGCCAGCCCCAGCTCCACCATGAAGAGAACCCTTCTGGAATCCTCACAGCCCTGTGAGATGCCTGTTTATCACCTGCCTTCTTAAATCCTTTCCCCCCTCTTGCTCCTCTGTTCCTCTCCCCACACCCAACCCTGTCTGCTCTAACAAACATGACAGGAGGCTCATTTTGTATTTTGGCTATGGTAGCAAAAACCCACCTTCCCTTGCACTAGCACAAAGGGGAAGATTTAATCAGTCTCTGGTGTGGTTACCTGGATGTGTGCTCGGGGTCTCTGATAGAGGCAATGGAGACGTTTTCAGGCATTAAACTTTAATGAGCAGGAAAGGAGAACATACTGCCGCACCAACGCTCAGCCTGGTCTCACTCGGGGAACGGCAAGGCAGCTCCATCCATCTTGCCAGATCGGTGCTGTCACTCATGTACCATTCCCATTACACTGGTCCGGCCTGGGTCTGCCTGGGCAACACTGCTAATCAGCACCAGGAAACGCCAGCCAATAGAGGGAGGGGTGGCAACTGTGCTAACTGAGGCAGTTTCCTCTCCCCTCCCCCTCCTTCCCCTTCCTCTCTCTGTATGTGCTTAACTTCAAGCTCCACCACGAAGAAAACCCCCTTTCAAAGTGGGAATTAGTTCTTTCTATGGGTGAATTCCTGATCCAAAAATCCAAATTCCTGGGTATCAACACAGTGCCACAGATAGAAAATTCCATAGCTAAGCAGGGTCAGGGCTCAGCAGTAGAGGGCTCGCCTTTGGATACGCGTGTAAGGGTACCTGAAACATAAACAAATTTTGCACTTAAGTCCTATCTCCAAGGTAGCTCATTATGAATTCACAAACACCTCAACATCTACAGACAGCACCAATCCAGGCCACTTCTGATCTAATATGTTTGGGATGGAGGATGCTTGAAACTGTGAATCTAACAACTCGGGTTGTTCTCCAGAGCAGGCTTCCTTCAGGAGGAGGAGAGGGACCTGTGGAGTGAGTCTGGAGTGATCCCACGTGCTCACACTTGGTCCCTGGTTTGTGGCGAGATTTGGGGAGGCTGTGGAGTCTTTAGGGGGGTGGATCTTTGAGAGTTCCCCAGTGGTCCTGTTCCATTTCCTTCTGCCTCCTCCCACCTTTCTCTGGCTCACTTGGGCTCTATGGAGTCAGGTGATCACTGCCTGCAACCTTTGCATCCAAGAGCCACAAGAAATCCCTTCCTTTTCAGTTGTTCTCCCTGGGCTTTGTCACAGCAACAAAATGTCTCAAGGATGCTGGGAGGAAAGAAAAACCAGGACAGGAGTGAAACCCAACATTGCAGCCCTGAGGTACAAGGATTGCACTCAGGGACAAACTCTTACCATACAAAGCTCCATAGTCCCTCTCATACCTGATCTGCTCTGCACACACGAGAGTGTGGGAATAAGGGTGTGGCCACGTTCCTATAAAACTTTTCTTGACAAACACTAGCAGGGCCCATGCTCCTACGGTGCATTCAGGTCGATTACAAACCAGGTTGCCACAGCCATGAGGGTGTCTGTGATGTGGTAAACATACCCATCTCTCATGGAAGAAGCTACATAGAAAACACACATCACTGGTGAGTCCATGGGTAGGAAGATGGGTGTGGGCAAAATGCCCCTGGCTCTGAGGCTTGAAAAACAATGGGGGGGGTGTTTCTGTGGGGAATGGTTACACTACTGAGCTCCAAATCCAAAGGTTCAGAGTCTCCAATTCTACATCTGTAGATGAAACCAGCCACACATTGAAAATATACTTGTGGGGCTGGGGATTTAGCTCAGCGGTAGAGCGCTTACCTAGGAAGCGCAAGGCCCTGGGTTCGGTCCCCAGCTCCAAAAAAAAGAACCAAAAAAAAAAAAAAAAAAAAGAAAAGAAAAGAAAATATACTTGTTTACTTATATAGACTTGAATTGTTGAATTGACAGTATTCACTAAACGATCCATCATAGATAGATGATAGATAGATAGATAGATAGACAGATAGACAGACAGACAGACAGACAGACAGACAGACAGACAGACAGACAGACAGACAGATGAGGCAGACAAATGGATGGAGAACTCACCTCCCAGCAATTCACATTGCTGTGTTGGGAGTTATAAGGCATCTGGAGATGCTGTAGGAAACGGAGAACATGTGGGGCTGATATGGGACTCTAAAACTTGCTATAGAAGAGATTGGTACATCTTTGGGTCTATGTACCTATGGCTGTCCCAAAACTAAACTTCTATATCCTGGGGAACAAGGAAGCCCCTGCTAGACAAGGGTTCTTGTGTCCATGGTGAGTCTGTCCTATGGAAACCATTCTTGCTGTCCTCTTGGGACCCGTTACCTATACAAATATTTGTTTTGCTTAGATTTAAAAGAAGAAAAGTTTACCAAAAGTTTAAAACAAAAAACAAAATACACTATTCATGCTGAAGTCTGAGGTAGCTGTACCTCTACTCACAGCCTGCAGGGGGCGCCACGGCCTCATGAACTCAGCTCTGGTTGAAGGACTAGTATGATCTGGCTTCCCAGAGAATTCAAAACTGGAGAATCCTGTAGGCTCAAAGCTGTTAGAGGAGAGGCCCTGGGAGCCAAGCTGGCCACTCTTGCCTCCCCATCCCTGGAATAGGCCCTGTTACAAGCCGAGATTCCTCTGCCAGCACCCTAGAGAAATTCTTCAGAAAGAGGCCAGGTAGCAACACTCCATTCTCAAGACCTCTTCCTCCTCACCTCTGGAAGTCCCAGCACATACAAGGGGACACGTAGCTAACTGGCAAGGCAATCTGCTTCCAAATCATCGCTCTGGCATTGGGACACCAGGGGTGACCCTGAGCAACTCTTGATTGCTGATTGCTGCTCTACGGGAGGTGGCCCCAGTGACCTCACAGAGTCTTGTGAGGACTTGTGAGGTCAAATGTGCTTGTCCCAGAGCTGGGTAAGGCACTTGCTGAGCAAGTGTAAGGACGAGTTTAGATCCCCCAGCACCCAGGAAGAGTTGGCTGTGCACGTGACACCTGGGCAGTCCTGTGAGGAGGTGGGAAGCAGAGACAGGCCAACTAACCCAGCCTAAGCAGAGAATGACGAAATGCAATCTGAAGTAAGATAGAAGTGAGGACACGGTGTGGGTGAGTGATTACTGTAGAGCCATGTCAGTGTCCCTTTGTCACCTACAACTTGTCACCACAGTGAACTAGGAAAGCCTACCTCAGATGCCCCTTGCAGTACCATGTGGCCACAGAGGGTAAAATATCACATCCCCTGTCCCTTACATTCCTGGACCTGCGACACTGGCAACTGCCCAGTCAGTGCCCACAGCTCAAGGCCAGAGGGCTAGCAGCACAAAGCACCACAGAAGGACGCAGTAGACCTGCCCTGAGCCTGACCTCCCTCCAGCTGCTCCAGCTGTGAGGCATCCTCTCTCGGTCAGCACTTCTGGAGCCAAGAAGGCTGGCAGGTCCAGGTACACACACCAAGGGATGGCTGGAGAGTCCGGACTGACCTCTGTGTCCAGCTCATCACCAAATCAGCTGTGTGACCTTGGGAAGTAGCTGGACCTCTTCGTTGCTGTCCCCACAAGGAAATCCCCCACAGCAGGGTAGCTGGAACAGTGAGTCCTTCTCTGTCAGGAAAGTGAGCCCAGGCAGGTTTCAGGTCCTTGTCCAGGAGGAATGGTTTCAGGACGTACGTGGTAGTGACAAACAGCAGTGTCAGCGAGTGTCTAGGATGCTGTGCACTCAAGCAGAGCAGCAGGTACTGACGTCACCGCTTGTCAGGTAAAGACACTGAGCGAAAAGACCAAGACTCCCTCTTGTCTACAGCTACAAAGTGCTAAAGCTGAATGTGAGCCCCAATCAGCCTGGTGTGGTTTGGGTTTTGAGACAGATAATGCTATGTCGCCCACACTAGACACAGACTCATTATCTTCCTGCCTCAGCCTCCCAAGGACTGAGATCACAGACTTGTACACACACACACACACACACACACACACACACACACACACACACACACCACCCTGAAATGTTCTTCTAGCCCACCTGTCTAAGTCATAATTTAACTTGTTCCAGGACCCAGCCCTTGGAAGTAAGCTATGCACCTTAGGATGACTGCGTCCATTTTCTGTTCTCCTCTATCTGGAACTCGTGATGGCCCACAGAAACTTGGAAACAATAATCGGGCATGGCCACTGAGAGGGTTCAGGGGACAAAGATAAATGATGCAGCTGCCACCTTGGAGCTCCCATAATCCAATTCTACACAGCCACCTCTATGTCCTGCCCAGGGTTCTGCAGTGTCAGGGGGAGCTGGGTACCAGGTTTGGCTCTGCTGTCTTCCAACTATGATTTAGGGTACCCTCATGTACCTGAGCATCGTCACATGGGAAAGCATGGCTAGTTCCAGAAGAGAACTTGCCAGGAAACATCCTTGCCTAGACTCCATGACATGTGGTTCACCACCACCATCATCATTTCTTACCATCAACACTACACTCACCACCAACAACAACAATAACATCACCAACATCATCATCATCACCCATACCTCATCATCATGATTCTCGCCATCATTACCCCCGTCACTCTCACCACATCACCATGAATACCATAATAATCACAACCATCATCACTACTATCACAAGCATCACCACTGTAATCACCATCACCATCACCATCCTTGGCTACCACACTATTGAAACAATGGTCCCTGGGAAATTGGAATTTTCCTCATTCTGGAGGAGTTCTGAAGGAAAAGACTGGGACCATGGTGCTAGCCAGAGACCAACTTGTCTCTCAGGAAGGGACTTAACATGGTTTGGACAGCTTGTCAGACCACCTTACAGGAGCAACAAGAGCCCAACAATGAATGCAGTTCTGAAAATGGGTCAACAGTGGTATGGACCTGCATAGCTGTGTAGACACCTTGCCCTTTATTTAAACCTGAACTTTGGGTCAGTGCTCAAAGATGGGCTGGGGAATCACAGGACATCTTTCGTGTCTCTTCCTTGTGGCCACCTTGAATAAATCCCTTTTCTCTGTCTTTCTCTTTATTTGGTCTACCGAGGAGTAGCTGAACCTTGCTCCTTAGAACAGCCAGGGTCCAGGTTCTGACCCTACCATGTGCATTCACTGTACTAAGGAAAGCCACATGCTGAGATATGCTACCCTAGAGAGTCCATCTATGTGCCAAAGAACTGGTATATTCACTCAGCATAGAGCGCAATTATAGCTTCAGATCTTCCCCATCAAGCCCTGATGGCATCCCCATGACAGCCCATGAAAAATTCCAATGCAGGGTGCCCCACAAACCCACCACACAATTCCTGTGAGGAGCCTAGTGTTCATTGCCCTGACCCATGGAGTTTAGGGGGATTTGTTCTACAGCAGTCAGTAACAATCCTCCATCTTACAAGCACGTATTTGCCTTGGGAGTGGATCAGGAGGCAAACTTCAGACTGTGGGGATGATCAGGAACAACAGGAACATGCTGAAGTGGCAACTCACTGCCTTTCACTCTTCAGAGCATGGAGTCCCGCAGACAAAGCTACCAGTCTTAAAGTTCAATTAGAACTGCCGAACCTGATTAGCTCCAGAGGGAGTCCTGGAAAGCTCAACCAACTATAATTCCACGGCACAGAAGGAACTATGAGATTACTCAAGTAAGACCTCTATCAGGGTGTCTGGAGCTAGATGTGGGGAAGAACAGCCATGACAAACCAACAGAGAACAAATGTACCTTGACTAATTAATAATGTCTGGTCTAGAGCTAGACATGAGGGAGAGTGGCCATTGCATATTTGTAGAGATCGAATGTGCTGTGATCAATTCTTGATGTCTGCTAGGAGCATGGAAGAGTGTGTAGTGGAATGCTTGTCACTCATGCTGCTACTTTTGCTTTACATATGACTCCAGAAGACCCTGGCCTCCTCTGTGGAGCCCTGAGTCATAAGGGACTCTGACTCTTGACAGAGGGAACAACTGCAATGCTCTCCACTCTAACATGCCTTGTAAAATATATTAAGGGCTCTGAATGCAAAGCCACAGACTTGAAGTTGACTTCTCTGGGAACAGAGAACTTCACAAACAACACTGATGTGACTGGTTTCATTGACTCTGACAGGTTGTTTACCTCCCTTAAACCATCACTGGATAGAAATAAATTGAAGACAAAAGGATAAGAAGTAGAACTTCCAACCCTCAAGCTGCCTACAGTCTCCAGTAAACTGTGAGTCTATTTATACTGAAGTCCCCAGGAAACATATGCAGCCCAGAGAGGCTAGCAAGCCTCCCTTCCCACTGCTTGCAACTGCCTATCCTCTCTCACAACAACTCTTTGCCTGGAGGACAAAGAGTTCACAGGACTGAAGGACAGCCTACAGGAGTTCTTTGCACACAGGGACCTTGGATTTAGAAGCAGAACAACAATCAGGGGACAACCAGGTTTGTCATCACCTCTTCCATGGGCTAAGGGACCTTCGAGGTCCTGGCCACCGAGTGGGAAATGTGTGCTCCAGACTTCAACTGTCGGCATGGTGTTAATCACTGCTTAATGCCAGTGGTGGGAGAACACATTGGGAATACACCCACAGAGACACCCTGTCCCAGGTGCCCCAGGACTCACCACACTTAGAATCTATGAAATTCTGCTTGGAAAAGTCCCTATGATGAGGAACACAGGTGACCGCTGTGTCTCATGTGTCTCACCAAGGGTTCAACAGGATCCCTACCCAATGGGATCCTCATGACCACCACCTAAGATGTTTATCACAGACTGCCCTGCACCCTCTGCCAAGTTCCTGTGTGAAATCTGAAACTAGTATTTCTGAATGTGACAGTAAGATCCTGAAAAAGGTATCCCAGGAAAAGTGAGTGGATTAGGTTGGTCCTAATCCAATATGACTGGTGTCCTTGTAAGAAGAGGATACTGGAACATGGATGCATACAAAATGACAATGTGTGAAAACATGGGAGAAAGTGCCATCTACAAGCCAAGGACAGAAGCCTCAAAAGAAATTGATTTGTGACACAGTGGCCTTGGACTCCATCCTCCATAAATGCACAAAAACAAATGGCTGTTGTTTAAGCTGCACAGATATGGTTATGATGGTTTGCACATGGTTGGCAGTGGTACTATTAGAAAGTGTGGCCTTGTTGGAGGAAGTGCGTCACTGTGGGGGTGGGCTTGCAGACCCTCCTCCTAGCTGCCTGAGGATGCTCAGTCTGTTCCTGGCTTCCTTCGGATGAAGACATAGAACTCTCAGCTCCTCCTGCACCATGCCTGCCTGGATGTTGCCATGCTCCCTCCTTGATGATAGTGGACTAAACCTCTGAACCTGTAAGCCAGCCCCAATTAAATGCCATTTATAAGACTTGCATTGGTCATGGCATCTGTTCACAGCAATAAAACCTGAACTAAGACAATGGTATTCCTGTCTGATAACCATGGCACATCAACTGTAAACACATCAGCTGACCAGGTCATGGCAGCCTCACTTGGAAAAGTGTAATGCCAGCACTGAGGAGGTTGAAGCAGGAAGAACACAACTTCTAAGCCAGCCTATGCTACACAGAGAAAATCTGTCTCAAAAAAAACCTCAAATAAGCCAAAAAAGCAAAAGGTTTGGGATACCTTAGTGGAAGAGCACTTGCCTTGCATGGACAAAGGGCTGGGATCTCCATCTCCTGCAGAGTAAGGTCTACTCTATCTCCTCTTCCAAGAGAGAAGACAATCACACAGTGGACTGATGATGATACCCTCCAGAGGGGACATCATGTTTTCACTAAACTTGTCATGCAGAGCACATGGATGATAGAGAAATGGCTATGCATTTGACAGGAACATTGACATTGCCTATCAACCTAGCTGGGCTGAGGGGCACCTGGGAGAGTGCTATAGTATACTGCTGTGTGTGATGGTATTTCCAGAGACATGATGGCTTGATCAGAAGTGGGTAAAGAGTAGGTGAGGCCTGGCTGGACAATGCAGATCCCTAGGTGTCAGGGAGCCTTCCTTGGGAGCTGTAACTTTCCCTGACCTATTTCTACATTTCATTTCTCTGTGTCCTTTGATGTGTGTTAGCCATGAGCCCATGCAAGCCCTCCCATAGGTTGTTTATGTGGGCCTGGCCTTCTGAGTTCAGTCCCTGACAGTTCTCCTCCTGTCTCCATATGAATGCTGTGACTCCTGCACTACATGTGTGCTCTATGCTTGCACACACACACACACACACACACACAGAGAGAGAGAGAGAGAGAGAGAGAGAGAGAGAGAGAGAGAGAGAGAAGAAGCCAACATTCAAGTTTTGAAAAGAGGGTTACAAGGCTAGAGAAATGGCTTAGTGGCTAAGACAACTTGTTCCCAGCACTTACATTAAAAGCCAGGCCTGGCTGTAACTACAGCACTGTACTAAGCAGAGGCAGAAGGATGGCTAAAGCTTGCTGAACGGCAGCCTAACTACAGATTCAGTGAGAGCGCTGTCTGAAGGGTCCAAGGTAAGCTAAGCAGGACAACACCACCCTTTTCTAGCTTTTCATGTGTGCATACTACACACCACACACACACACACACACACACACACACACACACACATGCACGCACATGCACATGCACATGCACATGCACACATACACATTGTTATTGTTAAAATGTGAAATGTCTCCAACAGGCCCACATGTTCCAGCACTTGAATTCCCAGTTGCTGATGCTATTTGGAAGTCTATGGAACCTTTGGGTCGAAGACCTCACTGGCAGCGGAAGCCACCAGGGTCGGGCCCTGAGGGTTATAGACTGACTAGACTCCTGTCCCCAGTCTCTCTGCTTCCTGCCTCCTGCTTCTTTCTAAGAGAGGAACAAGTCATGCCTCAAGCCTAAAAATGCACCCGAGTTTATAACTATCCTGCTCTCTCCTCCCTCATCCTATGACTTGAAAGCGCTCTACTGTCCAAATCCAATTAGAAACCAGTGTGGTGCTGTGGTTTACACAAAGAAACCTCCATGGCGCAGTGCAAGGAAGAGAAAAAGAAGAGAATGTAGCTGAAGAAGCCAGCAAATACTAAGTCCCACTCCATCCATCCATCCATCAATCTAGTCATCATCCATCCATCCATCCATCCATCCAACCATCATTCCAGGAGCAGAGACATTTGCTCATTCATCTATTAATCCATTCAGTTGTCCATCTATCTACATATCTAATTAGCCAAGCCATCCTACCCATTCATCTATCCATTTATCCATCCATCCATTCTATCCATTTACCCATTTATCCACTCTATTCATCTATCCATTCTACCCATCTATCCATCCACCCATCCATCCATCCATCCATCCATTCTACCCAACCATCCGTCCTTCCATCTATCCATCCATCTGTCCATTCACCTGTCTATCCATCCATCTACCTGTCCATCTCTCCATCCTCTTCATCTTCGAATCCTATCCATGCCGCATTTATAGTGTCCAGTGAGAAGAACCTTGCCCATTCTTCGTAAGTCTGTATTTCATGCTAAATGTGGTTGGTTTGCTAAAAACACACTTCTCCGTGTACCAAGCTTTCATTGTCTGGAACTTAAGATGTTCCAGGTAATCAATAACTGTTGCAGCTCTGACTCCAAATTGAATAACTGCACACTTATTATCCATTACTAGAAGGCCGGCTGGGAGCCCTGCCTCAGGAGCAGGCCTTCTCGCTGGCATCCTCAATGCATCCAGTAGCTTGCATCTGAAGGTACAAATGTCATTTAGCTTTCTGAAAGCTGCTCTCTAGCATGAATTGGAATGAAAACTGACAGGGCTGTGAAATTTGATCCATCATGAGCCCCTGGAGTGGGTAGTGTTTGGCTGTGGATTCCTCTGTCACCTGCTCCTCCCAGAATGTTGGGGACAAAGAATTTCAGCTCAATGGGCTGCATGCAAATTGTTTTCTCTTCTGAGGATTCAGGGAACACACATACCAGGCTGCCTACAAGTGGGCAGTCAGGTGCCCGGGAGCAGGGGCGGTGGTGTTGGGGTATGGGGAGGTGTAAGCAGTAGAACTATGTGTTGAATTTCTGGTAGGTTGTGGCAGGGTGGGGAGAGGGGAGAATGCTGAAGCCAGATGTTCTTTCTGTACAGCAGCCCTCCTCCTCTGTCACAATCATGAATCTCCAGGGAGTCCTTTCAGAAATCAGAAAGCTGTGCCACACCCACAGTAGCAACCGTCCCTACAGCCAACCCTTCAAAGATTACAGTCTGGAATGGTGTGCATCCAGCTCCCCAATATGGTGGCACTTAGGACAGATGAAGTATGAATCCACCAATCTCTGAAGATTACCTTACCGCAAACCCTCCTGCTCCACACATCAGCGATGAAGAGACAGCCTACACACTTACTTCAGTCACTCAGACAGTCCCCAGATTGCAAGTGATAACTCAGAACACCTGACAAGGAAGACGCTCTGTCCTTAGAAGAGTGGAACACTCACGGTCTGACCCTCAGGAGCTGGCTTGGCTGTGACATTAGATTCAGCTTCAGTGTCTCCTATATAGAGATAGTGGGATTTTTTTTTTTAATCTCCTGACATGAACTTGAAACTATCTGAAGACTGGGGAGATGGCTCAGTCATGTGCTTTCTGCACAAGGGACCTGAGTTCAATCTCTAGACCCTGTATCAAAAACCAGGTGCATATTTGTCATCCCAGAGCTGAGGAAGCAGAGATCCCTGTGGCTCGTGGACAGCCAATATAGTCTCTTCAGTGAGTTTCAGACCTGTAAGTGTTGAGGGTTGGTCTTTTGTTATCCATTGTAATGCTAAGTGTGGGCCCCCAGGACTGGTTGCCCCAGGGACTAGAGTCCACACTTAGTAGCCAAGTTGACCCTGCCCCCAAGTGATTTCTGATTGGTAAATAAAGATGCCAACAGCCAATACCTGGGGAGTTTATGTTTCATGGGCTTGGGGTCTGAGGAGAACCATGAGGGGAGAAGAAGATGCAGGAGGGGGAAAGAGAAGCTGCCCAGAAAACATGGCCTATTGGAGTTAAGAGCAGCCCAGATAAAACATATTAAGTGGTAATAATTCAGGGTTATCTATAGAAAAGTAAAATCTAACAGTACAGAGGGTAGGAATCTGCCCAGCTCTTGTTCTGTTTAAGGCTTATTGTAAACATAAAGGGTGCGTGTTTGTCTTTTATTCAGAAACTAAAGGGTTAAAGGCAGGATAGGAAACCCATTCCCTCAAATAAGCCAAAAAAGCAAAAGGTTTGGGATACCTTAGTGGAAGAGCACTTGCCTTGCATGGACAAAGGCCTGGGATCTCCATCTCCTGCAGAGTAAGGTCTACTCTATCTTCTTTTCCAAGAGAGAAGACAATCACACGGTGGACTGATGATGATACCCTCCAAAGGGGACATCATGTTTTCACTAAACTTGTCATGCAGAGCACATGGCTGATAGAGAAATGGCTATGCATTTGTATAGGAACATTGACCTCTATCAACCTAGCTGGGCTGAGGGGATTAATAATTTCCACAACAAGTAAGGGACCCTATCTCAAAAAACCAAGGCAGGCAGGGACACAGCTCAGTAGGTAAAGCACATCGTGCTGTAAAAGCCTGGTGACCAGAGTGTAGATACCCAGACCCCACAGAAAATCTGACATAGCTGAGACTCCAGGATGTCCATGGGTTCACAGGCAGCTAGTGTGGCTTATGCAGTGATGAAGAAATCTTGCCTCAGACCAGATGGAAAGGCGAGGAGTGACATTCAAAGGTTCCTCCACATATGCAGTAAAACAGGGGGCGCCATTCCAGAAATGATAGCCAAGGTTGCCCTCTGGCCTCTGTACACACCGTCACATGCATATGAAAGTGTGCACCCATGAGCACACACATATGTATTTCCTGGGATGTTTAGAATTCATGTTCCGTATTGAAGGCACTGATACGTCTTGCGTTGATAAATCTAACCAACCAAATACATGACCACAGAATCGTTACCTTCATAGTAAAAACAAAAATTCTTCTGGGGACCTGAGGAGCTGGGTCACTGTCCAGGACTTCTGGGTCCCCCCGACATGAACACCTCTGTCTGAGCCACTGTTCTAGTGTTGTGAAGGGGCACCATGGCCGAGGCATCTCTGGTGAAAGAAAGCATTTAACTGGTCACCGACTATAGTTCCAGAAGTTTAGTCCATTGTCACCGTGATAGGGAACATGGCAGCGTGCAGGCAGGTGCTGGAGCAGTAGCTGAGAGCTCCATCCTCATCCACAGGCACAGAGAGGCTGGGTCTGGCCTGAGATTTGAACCCCATAGCCCAGCCCCAGTGGCACACTTCTAGCAAGTCCACTACTCCCAATCCTAATCCTGTCAAAGAGCACCACCCCTTTGTTACTAAGCAGTCAAATATATGAGCCTGTGGGAGCCATCCTTACTCAAACCACCACACCCTCTGTCTTAGGGTTTCATTGCTGTGAAGAGACACCATGACCACAGCAACTCTTATGAAGGACCACATTTAATTGGGGCTGGCTTACGGTTCAGAGGTTCAGCCTATTATCATTAAGGCAGGAAGCCTGGCAGCATCCAGGCAGGCATAGCACTGGAGGAGCTGAGAGTTCTATCTCTTGTCCTGAAGGCATCTAGAAGATTGGCACCCATGTAGCCAGGAGAAGGGTCTCAAAGTTCACCCGGACAGTGATACGCTTCCTCCAACAAGGCCACACCTCCTAATAGTCCTATTTCCTGGACCAAGCCCATTCAAGCCACCATACTCTTCCAGTCCATGGGCCCTAACCTTGGTCATCATTGAATTAGAAGAGCCTAGGAAAGAACTAAAAACCTGAGGTCCCCTACAGGGTGTCACCCACATATTGATGGCTGCTAAGAGACCCCTGGGACTCTGTCCAATTTCAGTTGAGGACATCCTTTGTACCTCATCTGTGTTCCCCAAAACAGTCACCACCACAAGACACCCACAGGAGACAAGTATGGCGAAAACAGCATGGAGCTAATGGAAGAGGACACTGTCCTCAACAGTGAAATGAGCTTCTCATTGAGACTCTTCAAGGCATCTGACCTTCCCTCAAATTAGCCTCCAGTTGACAGACATTTGCCTCCTTCCTCCATCCCTCCATTGCTCCAAGACCCTTGAAGTTCTTAGGACGCCATAGGCTGTCTCTGGATTCAAAGCTTGGCTCACCTGCCCAGGGACAACAGTCTCCAAAAACCAACAGTTTGGTCTCCCTACTCCAGCACAGCCCAGATCTGAGGTGGAATCACCCAGCCAAGTTTGCTTTACAGCTGAAGCTGCCACAGTTAGGAACAATGCAGCAGGTGCCATTGTAGCTGGGGAGGGGGGTGCGGGGACAGGCAGCGGAGTATAAGGAAAATGGGAGAAACCAGGCAGAGAAGAGTAAGACAGGAAGGCACAGTGCTCAAGGGAGGCCTGGTGCAGAGCTGGGAAGATGGCTCAGTCAGTAAAGACCTTGCCTTGTAAGCACCAGGACCTGAGTTCAAACCCCAGAACCCATGTCAAATAAATAAAGTCAGGTACGAAGTTACATGCTTTGATCCCAACGGTGAGGTGGGAGAGAGCTCACAGAATCAAACTCTACACTTTTTTCCATGTAATATTTTCTTTAACTGGCAAGGAAGTCTTGCATGCATGTGCGCATGGTGTGCCCAGTGTGTTCGATGAGCATGTACACCCTCAGGAGGCTAAGCCAAGCTATTTAGCATGGTCATTATCTGATTGCAGCTTCACATGAGTCTCCAGAGCTTCTGGTACATTGTGCACATCAAGGTGTGAGTGGCACAGGTCTGGAAGGCCAGGGTCGGTGACAGGGATCTCACACCTGATGAGAACTCCAGGCATCCACAGAGAGAGGGTGGGCGCCTCTGAGAGACTTCTGTTAGAAACTTACCTGCTGAGTCTGCAGGCCCTCAGCAGCCTCATTGCCAACAGATCAGAATTACTGTGGCAATCCCCAAGCTGTAGCTGAGCCCAGATCGCTCTCTCTGTGACCGGGCCTTCGGCAAGTTGTAAAACCTCCCAAACTCACTTTCACCACCATAATGGTAGGAACCACAGACAGTCATTGGATGATTGAAAATACAGAAGAGAAGGTATTTGGGAACTTGGTACATTATCTAGTAAATATTAACTCCTCCTCTTCCTCTTCCTCCTCCTCCTCCTCCTCCTCCTCCTGATGTGACCTGTCACTGTGACTATGTCAAAACTGTAGCTCTGGGAAAGGCTGAGGTGTAACTCAGTGCTTGCCCAGCACACACAGAGTCCTGGGTTCCAGCCCTAGCTGTGGTGCTATATGACTGTACACTAGAAACAGCAAGAGAAGTTCAAGGCTGGCCTGGGTTATGTGAGATCCTATATTAAACACACACAGGTGTGTGTGTGTGTGTGTGTGTGTGTGTGTGCACGCACGCGCACCCTTGTGCTCACACACGCTATAGCTTGGTGGCATCTGCGTGGCTCTAGTGCCCAGAGATGGTAGTGATGGCTGGGAAGAAGACAGAAGACACTGAAGAAAGAAACAGTGCAGGGGGCTGGGTGTGCCCCTCCTCTCAGACTGAGTTCAAAGGGCTGTTTAGCTCTTGACTTTGACAAGAGGGAAACCAGGGTGACAGCTGCCTTTTCAGTAGGGATTAAAGGCAGCCCCATGGGGAATTAGTAACAAGATGCCTGCCTTCCAAACCAGCAGGGAGACAAGAAAATCAATCACCTCCACTGAAGGAGCCATTCTTTGTACCATGGGAGTGTTTTAAATGGCAGATCAAACGCACCCATTAGGGCAGACATACTTCTGTAAAACTCTTCTATTAAAGCGCTGAGATCCTCAGACCGTGTGCGCAAAGCCAGGCCATATAGTCCTTCTGAGACTCCTGCCCTAGCAGGAGGTGAGAGAAAAGGAGCCCGCAGATATCCTCTGGCCCCAGAGAGACAGCCAGAGCCATGTCAGAAAACTATATGCTGCAGACCATCTGATACCCTTGGAGTCTGTTTCAACCTTAGATCCACAAGCCGCATGACACAAACTAAAAATATATAGAACACAGGACGGGCTGTCTGTGAAGTGCATTCTGTACAAGCATGAAAACCTGAGTTTGATTCCCATAATCCACATCTAAAAATCCATGTGTGGGGGCACGCGCCCACTGCCCCAGCACTTGGGAGGCAGAGACAGATGGATCCTTTGTCACTTGTGAGCCAGCCTGGCCTAACCAACGAGTTTCAAACTAACAAAGGACTCTATCTCAGAAAACAAGGTAGGGCTGGCGAGATGGCCCAATGTATAGAAGAGCCTGCTGCCAAGTTGGAAAACCTGAGTTCAAGCTCCCACAAATTGTCCTTTGACCTCCACACTTGTCCTAGGGTACCCACACTCCCATGCACACATGTTCACAATAAATGTGATTTTTTTTTAAAGAAAATCAAAGTGGCTAGTACCTGAGGAACAGCACTCAAGATTGACATCTGTGAGGGGGTGTGTGTGTGTGTGTGTGTGTGTGTGTGTGTGTGTGTAGCACAATTGTTGACCAGCAGTAACAGCCTCTATTCATGTGTCTATATATCCATCTATCTATCCATCTGCCCATCAGTTAATATGTTCTTGTGTCTATCACTTTATCCATTCATCCATCCATTTGTCCATCCATCTGTGTCATCTATCCATCCATCTATCCATCCATCTATCCATCAATATGCCTAGACATCCATCCATCTGTCCACTCACTCACACATACACCCATATGACCACTCCAGCCCTACCCAGCCATCCATCTCCCAAGTATCTTCTCCCTGTACCAAGATGCTGCGAATGTGATGAACCACAAAGGTGAGATGCAAAATCATCACATTTAAGAATCTCCCCTTGGTACAGGAACAGATGGCTAAAGCAATGTAAAAGGGTATGGCAAGGAGCCCTCCGATCTGACAGAGTGGAGCAGGCATGCTGAGGTGCCAGGTGGTGCTGAGGTGCTGGGTGACGCCAGGGCGCCAGGTGAGGCTCTGTGCTCCATTCAACAGTTCACCTGCGCTCTTGGAGCTGAGCTATCAGAGTCATCTCTCTCTCTCTCTCTCTCTCTCTCTCTCTCTCTCTCTCTCTCTCTCTCTCTCTCTCTCTCTCTCTCTCTCTCAGAGCTTCTGTTTTGCCAGGAAGAAAGCAAGTGAATAAAAATGACAAGAAAGAATGGTTACTTCTGATCACAGAGGGCTGTGAAATCTAAAGCACTAAAGCAATGGGTCTGAGGCAGGAGAATTCTCAGTGGGAGTCAGGCCGGGTCTGAGGCAGTGAGGACCAGGGAGACAGAAGAAGCAAGATCAGAAAGCTGGCTGGGGCCAGCTCACACTTGGACATTTAGATGTGATATTTAGAACAAGCAGTGAACCGCCCACCCCAAAGACAGATCGGATCCATCTAGGGATCATGGGCAGATAGCTCCAGGTGGCCCTCTTAGGTCTAATGCCACTGTGGGTTCCTGAAGGAAGGGGACACAACAATGCCAACAGCACCTTTGCAGCAGCAGGAGCCACTATGTGGATCAGATGGTAAATTCTGCTGTGATTTCAGGGCTAATTGACTGCTGTGGTACCACTTGTGAGAGGGAAAGAGCATCCCTTCTGCAGGGAAAAGATAGGGAAGTCCATCCTAGCCTGTCACATAGGGGAAGGAAAAGGCCAAGATTTGCTGACCAAGAGCGAATGAGAGCAGGCAGACAACACAGACAGGAGGACAGCCATAACTCTGAGAAGTCACCAAGGGGCCTGGATCTAGAAAATAGTGCCCGTCCAGTGTGCATGCTCAACTCCCTCCTCAAGGCAGCTTCAGAGTCGATCACACCTGGACTCCCATTCTCATCTTGCCCTCCAGTGACCTGGAATCTTCATGTAGACACTTGCTTGCCTCTCTGAGCAGGAAGCGCCTCTCCTGAAATAGGTTTAGTGATAACCTTGCTCTCTGGGTATCAGAAACTTTACACGAGGTTAATTTTGCAAGGACCAGGGACAAAGTAGCACAGGGTGCTCAACAAATGCCAGAGCCCAGTCCTCGATTTGCAGATTGCCCTCCCGGCTCGCCCAGAGCTCTTCGCTGAGGAGGGAGGGAAAGAGGATGAGAGCGGGTATTACATACCCAAGGGATGCTGGCAGGGAGAAAAGGCTCTACAACAGTGAACCTCTCATCTTGTTCTCCCTGTGGTGGTGAGTATGAGAAACAGGAAAACAAGAGTCCAACAGAAAAGCACCAGGGTTTGCATCCTTCCCAACAGTGAGTGTTAAGGCCTAAGTAAAAATGGTACCTGGCTGGCCTGCTGCTGTGCTGCTAATATTACAAGGAAACTTTCTCATAGATTGTTACTGCTGTGACTAAGAAGCTTTCTCATGCCCAAGCTGATTGCAGATTCTGTTATACTTTGTGCCTTGGTGTTCTTAGAAACCAATCACCACAGAAGTCAGTCAGAACTGCTTTGTAGAGTAGGCCACAAGAAGCGTGGACCCAAACCAACCACCCAGCAGCACTTCCTGCACTGGTGTATGAGCTTTTATGGTTTCTTGCCTTTATAAGCTGCCCCTGGGATGGACCCCAACATAAGAGAGACACCTGCACAAATATAAGAAGCTCTTTGAAATAAGACTTCCCTTTTGAAGAGGGGTTGAGTTTAAGTTTAAGCTCCCAAGACCTCCCTGGGAACTGACAGCCTGGTTGGCAGAAAGAGACATACATGGGCTGTCAAGTTACAACAATAATGTTAGACAAGACAAGTCCCCTGCCACAGTTGAGCACCCCAACCAATGGGAGAAGGATAAATGTACAACAAAGACGTGTTCCTAAGGAAACCCCTAATCCCTAAATCCTGAGTGGTAGAGTAACTTGGTGCAGTGCTTGTGGAATTTAGGCTTAAAAGCCCTGTAGGATCTTAACTCATGGTACCAGGCAGCTCCTGAGTCTAGTCTGTAGCCCTGATCGATCAGTCTTGGGGTACGGCATTCAATAAACCAGCCCTGTTTGACTGAGATCGGTGTCTGAATAATTTGTGTGGCGATCCCCAGACCCCAACAGTGAGTCCAGACCCAGACACTTTCTCCTACCCAGAGTGCCTTGAGAAGAAGCATGGTTTCCTGGGAAGACCTCAGGAGGGAGGGGCATCCTTTCGGTGGGCTAGCCTCTTCACTCCAATGCTCAGTCCTCACTCATGGCTATGCCTCAGAAATCCACCCCTATTGGAAAGACTGAGGAACCTGTGCTGGGATCATGTGTGAGCCCCAGGCTCCCAAAAGCTTGAGAGTTTGGTGTGGGTGTCAGCTTCTAGGCAGAGTAGGTAGCTGTTGTGCTCTCTGGATAGCCAGGCAGCCTGGCATGGAGGTAGGCTTGCCTGTGCTACCCTCACCAGCCATTTTGCCATCTCAACTGCCACTCCCCACACTTCTGGGGACCTTCGTGTCCAGTTCTGTGAATCTTCCCTTGGCAGGATGAGCAGCCTTGCATATAGTCTGCCCTCTGCTCAGTGAGTAAAGATCCCAGGGGTCAGGACTCCAGGTCAGGAGAAAGGAAATCCAGCAGCCACCTTGACCTTGACCTTGACTATAGATAAGCCAGCCAGTCGCACTCTGGCCCCAAAGCTTTGAGAAGCATGGAATCAGTTTCACATCAGGAAGCCACCCATACTTCCTCACCTCAGACCAAGGAGTGCTCTGTGGGCCTTAAACATCAAGGAAGGTCAGAATGGCAGTGCATCTTAAAGAACTCCGTCACCACACTAGTGTGTGTAAATGCCCATGCGTAGGGAACTAAGGAATGCCTCCAGCCAATGGAAGAAACCAGGAGGCCACAATGGGTACAGCTAGGAGTGAGTTACCTTTCCTCTCTAGTCTTCTACCTACCCCATGTGGATGGAGGAAAATGATCAGAACTAGTCTTGCCATGGAGAGAGGACGTCTGAGAGTGGTCAGAGTCTAACAAGGCACCCAGTGAGTCACTGGTACTATTTGTCAAGCTGATTTTGTCAGCCCTGACAGAGACTAGGCAAGCAGGCAGGCAGGCAGACAGGCAGGCAGGCAGGCAGGCAGGCAGGCAGGCAGGCAGACAGACAGACAGACAGACAGACAGACAGACAGAGAAACTAAGTCAAACCTTTTTAGTTAACAAATCGGGAGACCTGATGAGTCAGACCCAGTCCCTATTGCAGTCTCAGGCTCTGCAGAGGCAAGCAATGGTCTAATATTCCCCATTCACGGTCTCCAGCCAGGGTACTACTGACCCAGGAGCCGGGCAGAAGCCTAGTGAGAAAGCAGTACCTTCCGTCCTGGTCTAATCCCACCTTCCACGGTCTCACAAACTCAAACATGCATCTGATAAAGCAACCACATCACACAGAAAGGATGCGGGCCTGACAGAGTCCCGATTCCTGTAACCGCGCCTCCTTCCCCTCCAAGAGCTGTAGAGTACTCTGTCACAAGAGCAGATCACAGTTTGTTTTCTGGTTCTTTGACGGATCTTGGGCTGATCTCACCTCCGTGCTGCTGTGCCCAGGGCCACTATAAATGGGAATTCCTTGGGCCAACTCAAGTCTTGTTTTAGGTTCTTGGAGTGAAGACACTGAGCGATGTGGTCACCCAGACGTTTCTTGTGTGACATGAGAGGTCATCTATTCTGTGATTTTGCTTATATTAAGTAGGCAGAACCGGTAACCCTACAAAAGCAGCATGCAGGCAGTTGTCAGAGTCCAGAGAGGGACGGGGGGGACAGGTCCAGTCTTTGCCTCAGACTGACGAAGATGCTTTGACGGAATGGAGCTAGGGGCTACATCCTACTACAAATGTACTAAATGCCACTATTAAATGGCTAATGTTACAGATGTGACTCTCACCTCCATACATATTAAAGCTGGGGGTGCTCAGTCAATAAAGCTCTTGCCCAGCAAGCATGAGGACCTGAGTTTGACCCCCAGCACCCACATAAAAACTGTGCATAGTGGCATACTCTTGTATGTAGCAGAGAGGCCGGTCCAGCTGGAGTTCTGAGGCTAACTACCCAGCCTGCCTAACCTACTTGACAAGGTCCAGGTCAGTGAGAGACCCCTGTGAAGCAAAACCAAACAAGGTATGTGATGCTTTGAGAAACAGGTGCTGAACTTGTCCTCTGGCCTCCATATGCACATACACACACATACACTTACACACACATGTGCATGCACATATACACATATATCTTCACACACCCATGCAGGGAAGGGAGGCATACACTAAAGTTTCTACCAGTGACTGGTAAAAACAGTCAACGTGAAGAGTTAGAGACGGACGGTGACCCTGCTGGCAGGATGATCCAGCAGTGTAGGAAAGTGCCTAACATGGCCCAATCATCACATTTGATAATCACCTCAGATTCAGCCTCCTGATTAAGCTCCTTACACTTAATCTCCCATCAACTGGAGGGCCAGCCCTGTGATGCCCCAATTCTATCCCACATGAATCCCATATGAACACTGAAAATCTACTGTCTGGACATTAATCTTATAGGGAAAACTCCTATGTTTGCCTTAATTTTCCTTCACAGGTTTTAATTGAAGAGAGGATGATATGGCATCCCAGGGGAAATAAACTCTTACTTCATCCATCCGAAAGCCACATGGCTTCATTAGAAATCACATTAGTTCCTTGCTAAGCAACAATAATAAGGTAGAGTTGGAATCAATAAAGAATAATGCATCACCCCGAGGCGTAGATCCATTTGGTGCAGTTGTGCTCCCCTAAGGCAGAACTGAGTTACCTCCAGCAGTAACAGGTGAGGTGAGGCTAGATGGTGGGGCTTCCTCCAACTGCTTTCATGTAATAAAGTAGAAAAGGCAAGTAAAACCTTCATTTATGGGCAGGGTCTTCATTTACAACAAGACAACAAGATGCCTTTCCTTCATAACGACCAGTCCACAATGCCTAACAAACCAACTCTTGAGCCACCTACTTGCAACCCTGGAAAAATGAACTCCATCTTCAGAGCTCACCCATCATAGATACCAAGAGGTTTCACTCACCTCATGAGCCTTTGATGATCTATTAACAGTGACTGTTCTGGAAAAGAAGTGAATGGTGTGCTGCGGTTGATTAGCAATGTCTGCCTTGGGCAGTGGAATCAGAGTACTGTGTCCGATGGCAAGTATGTGACCATTAGACTCAAAGTCCCTACTGTAAGTGGAAATTCACATCCAGAGGCCCACGGGCTAACAATACTGATAGAAATTCACCTTCTCTCCTACCAATGTCAACAACATGGCTCTGCTAACTAAAGAAGCAAAAGGCACATTGACACAGGAGACTGACTTACCCCATGTTTACTAAATACAACATCTTCACCTAAAATACAAAGAGTGCTTACCTGACTCTCCACCAGGCTTGGAGGCAGAGACAGCTGTTCCTGTACAGAAAAAGAGAAAGACAAGGAAGGTTTAGTGTTTAAGAAACAATTGCTTTGCGTTTGTTTTTCTCATAGGCGTCATGGTGACATTTCTTGGAAATGAATATTTTTCCATCCATTCATCTAGTCTAGGGTGTTTACTGAGTGAGTAATATATGAGCGTTGGGTGGGCAGGATCTTCATTTATTACAAGATGACAAGTGCTTGGCCTTGTCAGGAAGGTGGTGAAATAAGTCAGTTGCTGTGGGCAGAGACCAGAAGGGGCCAGATGTGTGGAGGGGTGCAAATGTCCTTTCTGTAGGAGTGGGTGAAGAGCAGCAGGAAAAGCTGATCCACAAGGAGAAGAAAACAAGAGGCTATCAGGGACCAGAGCACACTCAGTTTCATGATTGGCATTTGGAGTTTGTGTACTGTGATCATTAGATTTGTCTGTCAACTTGGCACAACCTAAAATCACCTGAAAGTCTCCATGAGGAATGTCTACACTGGGTTGGCCTGTGAACATTATCTATGGAAGACAGTCTTTATTAAACAGTTGATTGATGTGGGAAGACCTAGCCCACTGAGGGTGGCACCATTCCCTAGGAAGGGAAATCTAAACCAAGTAAGAGTAGAGAAGTCAAGCAGAACACAAGCATGCATTGATTTCTCTCTGCTCTTGATGTGTGGATGTGATGTGGCTAGCTGTTTCAAGTTCCTGTCTTTATTTCCCCACAGTGATGAACTATGACCCAGTCTTTTTCTCAGTTGGCTTTTGTCGAGGTCTTTTTTATCACAGCAACAGAAATGAAATAGAACATGTGGCTTTATAAAAAAGTTAAAAAGCATGAGTTTATACTCCTTCTTAAAATGATACCTCAGTTCCTGAGCTAGGCACCTGTAGAGACAGTCCTTAATTCCGTAAGCATGCTCAGTTACAGACCTGTGAGGGCTGAAATGCCCCCATCTTACCAATTGTGATGGGACACAGCCAAGACTTCTGATCATACCTCACAAAACGTCACTCGTGAGGTGGACCAACCCAAACACACTCCATATAGACTGAGTGAGTAGCCAATAGGAAGGACCAGACATGTGAGGGCTGACCTACCCCTGAGCCAAGACACCACTCTGCAAACCAAGAAGGCCTGCTCTTTTCCCTCAGGCTCTCTGAGGTAAGTCTGTACTTCAGTGCTGGTTGAGTTGTCTACATGGCTTCCTTCCTTAAGCCACATTGAAACTCAAACTCAGTCTTCCCTTCCAGAGGTCAGATCTGTCCACCACAGCTGTGACTGTCACCAAAGACAGAAGGACTCCTTACCTTGGTGGCACACTTCTAGTCTACTACAGATAGTGCAGATGACCCCAAAACTTGCATACAGCCGTGGCTGTGAGGACAAACAAGAGGAATGTTCACCCTGTAGGGCAGCTGACCTCCCTTCACTTGGTTGTAACAACCTTGAGGATTAAAATTGGTTGTCAGCTTGACAGGACCTAGAATCACCTAGAAGACAAGCCCTCAGCTGCACCTATCAAGGACTGTCCCCTCAGTTTAATCAAGGTAGGAAGACCCACCCTAAGTGTGAGGGCACCATGCGCGTGCGCTGAGGAGGTCCCAGACATAGAGAAAAGACAAACTGAGCTAACACCAGCGTCTACCACCACCCCTCTGCTCCATGACTGCAGATGCTGTGACCAGCTTCCCCGATCTCCTGTCACCAAGCCTCCTCTGCCATGATAGACAGCACCCTCACACTGTGAGCCAAAATAAACCCTTCCTCCCTTAAGTTGCCTTTTTCAGGGTATTTTATTACAGCATAGGAAAAATAATTAATTCAATAATCAAACATGTGCTGCAGGGTTCCCATTGTGTGGGGCTGTCAGCAACATAAAATCACACTACAGAGGCACCGTCACCTACTGAGCTATTCCTCTAAGAATGCGTTAATTTTAGTGCATGCATATGCATTTACATGTATGTGTGGTTGTGTCTGCCCATGCGTCCATGTGTATGTACATGCAATGTCAGGTATCTTCCTCCGTCATTCTCCTATTTTTACAGAATCTCTCACTGAGCAACTAGACCTGTTGGCCAGCTAACCCAGGGCACCACCTGTTTCTGCCCCGACCCCCAGTTACAGGTGTTACAGGTTTGTACCTCTGCACTAGCCTTTTAGGATGATGCTGGGGATCTGAACTCAGGCCCTCATGCTTGAGCAACTGGCCCTTTGGTCTGATAGCCTTTTCCCCAAGCCCCCCCCAAACCCTATTTCTAAAGGCACCGGAGGATCTGATGTTTAAAACAGCCCACAACCAACATGCAAGGGGACTGTGTTCCTTGATGCTCAGTTCCTACGTTTACAGGCAACAGGTACATTCTGCCTCCTCTCAGGAAGTGATACGATCCCAGCAAAGGCAGCAACAGAGGATGCTCAGGTCACCTTTCTGAGGGAACCGTCAGGTCCAACAGATCAGGTGCCAGCATACCCCATCCAATGGAAGGGGTGGAGGGCAGCAGCCTTCCCTTCTCCCTCGCATCTGTGAGCTCAGAGAATCTAGACTGCTCTCCCGGGTAAAAGCCTGGCCCTTCTTAGAGACACTATTAATAAGCTCCAAGGTTTCTTATGCTGAGATAAATTGTGTGATGAGCAGACAGGGCCATCTCACCACACCACCCACTGGCTACCTCTTCCTCCCTGTACTGTTTCATTAGACACCACTAAGGAATTGTCCGTCCAGCCCACCCAGCGACGGAAGCTATTTTTGAAAAGATTACACAGTTCGAACCTGGGCCCACTTAAAGGTAGAAATGCTGGGCGGGGGAGGATAGAAACGAACTTTGCTCCTTTCTCCTCTGCTGGAGGTGTCCCAGGGGCTTAAAAGAAGAGAGAAAAGTGCACGCCGAGTTTATCCTCAGAGAGCCACTGTGAGGCCTAAGTTCTAATTCTGAACAGTGTCTGGTGCAATCATTAGGTGACTGCCCCCCTCCTCACACCCCGTCCCCTGCTGCCTGCTGGATGCTTTACCTCTGCTCTTAGCGTCTGGGACCCTGAGCATCAGGGGAGGGGGAAGAGAAAAGGCAGGGAGCAGAGGAGGAGACAGAGACAGGAGATGAGGCTCAGGACCGGGTGGGGACAACTCCACTTGTGCTCCAGAGGTGCCAAGCCATTGCACGAGGTTGAGTACATGCGGGTGAATACGTGTAGATCTGGATGAAGTTGAGATGGGTCCTTTATGCTCTGAGCCATCTCTGCTGTATACCAATGTCACTTGCAAATGCAGGGAAGTCAAGCCACCCTGTGTGTGACTTGGAACCAGCTTCCCCTTTTCCTCCCCAGCCATGTTCTCTCCTAAAGTCACCAAGAGTGTGAACTCATAGCATCCCTCAAAAGTGATGGGTGGGCTGCAGAGGTTGGCAAAGTGAAAGCTGAATTTGAGCCCCAGAACCCAAGTGTTGGCATTTAGTCTAGGCTCTGCCCCCACAGTTACCTAGCAACAGCCAGGTATGCCTGACTCACTATAAAGGGGGCTGCTTGCCCCCTCCTCTCTCTTGCTCCTGTCTTGTCCTCCTGCTTCTGCTCCCCCTTTTTCCTATTCCCCTCCCCCTTCTCTCTCCACATGTTCATGGCTGGCCTCTACTCCTCTACTCCTCTACTCTCCCTCTCTCTCTCTCTGCCTTTCTCTCAACTCCCCATGCCCCGAATAAACTCTATTCTATACTATACAGACCTATGGCTGTTCCCTCAGGGGAAAGGGATGTCTCAGCATGGGCCCTCAGAGGCACCCACTTCCCCCACCTCATATCCACCAAGCATATCCCTGGTTTCTCTTTATTTTTACAAAGCACCACACCAAGTAAAAAGAGATCCACGCAAGACTTCACTGGGAGTATGAAAACAAGACAGATGCCTGGCCAGCCTCACCATGCCTGTGAGTTCCAAGTCAATGAAATGCTCTGTTCTCAAAACGACAAACAAACGTACGCACGCACACACACACACACACACACACACACACACACACACACACACACACACACACACCAAACAGGGTGGACAGCATCCTTGGGGCTAGAGAGATGACTCAGTAATTAGAAATTCATAACACATATAAACATAAATTTTTAAAAAATATTTTTAAAAAGCCAAGATTTCAAGAAATGACTCCCAGGGTTGACCCCTGGCCTCCACATGCATTTGCACGCTCTCGAACACACACACACACACACACACACACACACACACACACACACACACAGAATCTCGAAGTGACCAGGCTTGCAATGAGCATCTCATTCCTTCCCCAGTGGGGAGAGAGCAGACTTTCAGTCTTACACAGAAGCGTCCCTTCTTTGCATCCATGACAAGTGTGTAACGTTTGGAGATCAAGTGACAGTTTTTACAATGGCTTTAGGCAATGCCAAGACAAGGAGAGCCAGGCAACCGGCATCAGCTCCATGGGATTAGAGCTAGGAAGCCTCTACCGCTTCTCCTTTGTGTTCCCCTTGTGTGAGACTCTGTCACTCAGGGCAGCCCCAGCCTCCAGGAGGATTAGGATTTCTTTAGAAGCTGGGGAAAGAAGGAAGCAGGGAGTGGGGGGTCTGTCTTTTTGATATTCAAAGGAAACTGCAGGACCCAGCCTTCCTTAAAAGATCACAACCAGCATCAGAGGCCTTTACCTGAGTCTCTATCCCCATGTGAAAAATGCCCCCAGCAGGAACAGCTGCCCCAAAGTAGGGTAGTACAGAGCATGCCTGCTGAGCCCCAGATCCCTGGGGAGGCCCCCAACAAAGCTCTGCAGGCTCCTCTTTTCTTTGGAGGATTCCCCCTTTTCCAAGAAGACCCCCATGCAATCAGAAGCACCTTTACACTGAAGACTCTTTTCCTTTAGGGGTCCCCATCTTTTAATGAGAAACTCCCTCTTTTTCCAAAGGGGACTTGCAAGCAGCAGCCCCAAGGAAACACAGTAAGAGGATTATAATGTTGGAAGCAACAAAGTGGCAATTACTCCATTACAGGTGAGTTACAGCATTGAGTCCCCACAGCAGAGCTTTCTAGCAAGGTCTCTCCTGCCATCTGCTTCACAGAAAGAGCAAAGAGAGCTCCTGGGGTTTGTTAGAAACTGGCCCCTCCATTTTTGCCTTCACTGTTGAAGTTAATATGGGTAAAATAACATGGCTTCCTTTCTCCCTACTGTTCAGCTTCCAGAGTCTTCCTATGGATCTGGTTCTGGCCCCAGGACTCCCCTCAGCCAGTGATGCTTTTGAGCAAACTGGGCTCACACCTGACACCAAGTAGATGTAACATCACCACCCTGCCCTCGGAAAACTAACAGGGGATTCAGGAGGCGAAACTCAGAAAGCAATCTGTAAAAGATGAGGCTCTCTAGAATCTCGTTGCCCAGATAAACAACAGGACTCAGGAAAAGAGGGATGAGAAATGGAATGTGTGGGGAGTCACCACCAGGGGAGGACACAGGAGCCTGGGTCCCTGAAGGGGAAGGAAACACGAAGGATGACTCAGAAATCATGGGAGCACAGTGGGAGTGGCTGCTAGGCCATGATGCAAACACCCCATGCCCACCTCTCAGCCCCTCTTGTAAGTTTTTCCAGACTGATCGCTGGCTTCTGGGAAATAGATGCACAGAGCCAGCAGATGCCCCAAATGCAGACAGACAGGCAGGAGGGATGTTAGAAGGTGTGGTTAATTCCAGCTTCCACATCCAGCCCTAGGTATTGGGGAAGGAAGAGGACCTAACACAAGGACTAGAGAAGCTGGGGACAGAAATAGAGAAAAGGAGAGAAACCTGGTACCTGCCACTCTACTATGTGAATCCACAGCAAACAAATAATCTATGCTTCAGCCTTTACCCATCAGGGGCTCCAACAAGAATGAAAAAAGGTCGGGGCTAAAGAGATGGCTCAGCAGTTAAGAGCATTTTCCTGCTCTTCCAGAGGTCCTGAGTTCAATTCCTAGCACCCACATGGTGGTCACAACCATCTATAAAGGGATCTGATGCCCTTTTCTGGCATAGAAGAGTACATGCATCGGGGTACTCATACATGAAAGAAAGAAAGAATGAAGAAAGACAGAACAAAAGGAAGAAAGTGAAAAGTGTGTATGTATTAATGGATGGCAGATTCATGGGTATGTAGATAAATGGAGAAATGGTGTCATAGTTAGGACTACTATTACTGTGGTGAAACACCATGACCTAAAGCATCTTGGGGAGGAAAGGGTTTCTTTGAATCATAGTCCATTGAGGAAAGCCAAGGCAGGAACTCAAACTGGGCAGGAAGCTGAAGGAAGGAGCTGATGCAGAAGCATAGAAAAGTGGATACATGCACACATTCACAGATGTATGGAAGAATAAGTGGGGGAAGAAGGACTAGAGGATGGGTTTGTGGATGAATGGATGGATAATGGATAGATAGAGGGAGGGATGGATGGACAGACAGATGAATGCATGGATTCACAGAGAGATAAATAAATACTATCATAGTCTTCTGTTGTTATGACTACAGAACACCAAAATTTATAAATCTTTCAACACCCCAGTGTGCTTAGGCTCAAAGCATCCTGGAGGCCTTTCTGCTTAGAGGCAAGGTCCTAGGAAAGACTGAGTCTGGGACAGTCTGGGACAGCCCTTTTCAAGGCTGTGAGACTTACAGTCCATCTGCCCACCTTTCCACATGCAGCGCTTACCTATGTAAGGCAGAAGAGTCAGTTACATTTGTCTCTGGCGGGAATCAAAAGAGGCGACCCACAAAAACTGCAAAGAGCTGTGTATAGCAAACAACGTGGATGCAGTCACATATATGGCGCTTCCTTCTCCTTTCCCCTCTCCCTATACCACCAGACAGCGACACTGGTGCCACATATCACCCCTCACAAGCCTCAGCCCCACTGGTCCTCTCCTGCTCCATTCCTCTTATGGGTGCAGCCAAGCCACCAGTGACACAGAAAATGGCTAAGTTAGTGCACACAAGAACAATTCTGCTGAGGCTTCTCGATCCAGCTCAAGGAAGAGCACCCCGCAGTTAATTTTTAAAACGCTATCTATATTTAATGCAATATGAATATTTAACTCACTTAGTGCAATATTTAATTTGATCTCCAATGCAAATAAAAATAGTAAACAGATCAGTTAATGATTTACACACAGGCTCTGCTGTTGTGTCATGAAGCCTTTCTCAGTTGACAATCTTTTTTCCTTCTCTCTAAGCAGACAGGCTAGAATGTTCCAGCTGCGACTTCCTAAGTGGGTCAGAGTGTCCTGTGGGGAGTGGGCTCAGCCAGGAAGTAGCCACAGCTTTGATTTGAGATTTAATTAAATCATAGTACCCACTGGGCACTACACTAAGACCTGGTGGGAAGAGAGAATGAACCCTTCTCCCACAGACTTCATGATCCAGTGGGAGATAGATACAATTCTCTGACAGTTCAAAGGGGTTCGGGGAAAGAATCCTTACTGCTGGCTGCACTGAGCACTGACAAGGCCCCTAGCCCAGATGTTGCAGGTAGAGATGCCATCAGAACCAAGGCAACCTGGGAAATGGGCTGGGGGTGGGGCAGAGGGATCCAGGCACGAGAAGAGCTTGCTCAAAGACATTTATGAACTAAACATCTGTGTGGCAGTTTGAATGAGAACTGTCATCCACAGACTATTATTTGACACTTGGCGTCTAACTGGCGGCGCTGTTTGGTGAGGTTGTGGAAGTCTGAGGAAGTAAAGCCTTGCTGGAGGAAGTAGGGTCACGAGAAGTTGCTCCACTTCAGTCCAACCCCAATGCTTCTGGTGTGGATACAGATGGGATCGCTTAGCTTCCTGCTCCTGCCACCATACCTTCCCCACCCTTGTGGATTCTTCCTCTGGAACCGTAACCCAAAGTCTTTCTTCTACAAAGTACATGTGATCATGATACTGTGTCACAACAACAACAAAAAAAATGTAACAAATACATTCTGTGCCTCTGGAACCCACATGTCTATGTCGGGGAAATGACACATGACACCATCCACGAATAGAGCTGATGCCCTTGTAAGAAGCAATGTCTGTGAGCCAACCAGAAAGAGTGCCCTCCACAGGAATCAGCCAGCAACCTTCATCGTGGACCTGTCTACCTCCGGTACAAGGAGAAATAAATCCTCATCGTTTAAGCCATATGAAATCACAGCATTTCTTTACAGTAACCCAAACTCAGAACTGTGCTGATGACTAGAGAAGTTGGGCAGGCTGAAGAACACAGAAGAGGGGCAACCCCAGGTGAGGGTCATCATCCCGAGCCACTTGGCAAAGAGGGGACATCATCCCAGAGGCAGTGAGAATTGAGCTTAGGAGTGATGTGACTGGAAGTGTGCCACAGAAGGATCGCTCTGGCAGGGTGACGGTTCCACAGCAGAGAGCTATTAAAGCGATCTCGAGAAAAGAGGTGCCAAAGGGAATAGAGAGGAAGTGAGCGGATTAAAGAACTAGAGAGAACATTGACTTGATGGGTCTTGGCACCTGGCTGAAGCAAGAATGGAGAATAAAGCAAGGCCCGTGTGCGAGCTTTCGGTATGAACTACCAAGTGAGTACATTAAATAAATATTAATGGTCAATGACACCGTCACCGCCATGATCGTCGGTGACGAGGTCATGGTTCCCATGTTGGAGATGGCAGGGAGTCCATCTTTCCTTCCGTATCACATTTTAAGTCTTTTCCTAAAAATGAATGGCACCCATGAGGAGTTTAAAATATGGCAGATGAGGCTGATGGCACCTGACTTCATCCTGTGAGAGGCAAACACAACTTTGTGATAAATGCCCACCAACAGGAAACCTGTCCAACGAACTGGTTCCATTCCATACAGCAAAATGTCTGTGACCATTAGAAGTCGATGCACTGGACTTGTACTTAATGGCACAGAGAAGTTGGCATAATGTATTATTAATCCCTTTGGAGTGTAGACATAATGATCTCATTTTAAGCATGTTTGGGATTTTGTTGGAGCATGAACTACACAACAGGATTTGTATTCATTTTTCTATCTCTTCTTTCCCGTGTTCCTTAGTTTTCCCAGGCCCATGTACTAATCAATGTGATTTTTAACACTATAAAAATAAGCAAAAGTTAAGATATCTAACTTATTCCAGTGTGCATCAAAAACTTTGGAAGCTTTCGCTTCATGCTGCGAATTGTCCCCCTAAACATGAAGGGTACAGTCAAAGACTGGTCATATTCTAAGACTCATGCCCTTTGCTTTGAAGAGGAAGACCAAAGTTCTCTGGCTCTTCACCCTTGACCCCGTGCCTCTCCTCTCAACCACTGCCGTGGTTCTACTGTCATTTCTTATTATCCCATTACAAGAATGGGTGAACGCCACATAAATGAAAACTATTCTGCTGAAGATCAGAAGTGCGGATCAAAATAAGGCCGAGGGTGATTCATCTTTTGTGGGAGATGGAGATCTGGATGAGTCAAATATTGTAGAAATCTAAGAGAGGGAGAACAATTGAAAATATGTCATCTTGGTCAGGATGAAAGAGAAACCCTTAGATCTTCTCCCAGGCATGTTTCTTGCAATGTAACTCATCCCGAATTACTTGATACCTTTCTGTCAGGAGATCAGTGTACTGTGTGAGTAATGCGGTGTCAGCTTGCCACAGTTAGTATCACGCTAGATGAGAGTCTCAATTTGGGAACTATCTAGATCAGGTTGGCTTGTGAGTATGTCTGTAGGGAATTGCCTTCACTGTTCATTGGCCCAGTCCACTGTGGGTGGCACCATTCCCTATTCTGGACCCTAAACTGTATTAAGCGCCAAGAAAGGTTGCAGAAAACAGGCAGGCAGCATGGGTGGATTGATTCTATTTCTGCTCTTAACTGTGTATGGTGAGATCAGCTGCTTGAGATGCTCCCTTGATTTCCCCTCAATTGTGGACTGATACCTGGGCTTGTAAGTCCAATAAACCTCTCCTTCACTTAAGCTGCTTTTGGTAAGATTACTTGTAAAAGCAATAGAAATAAAACTAGGACATACTATGTGGTGGAGGGAGTGGTGCTGTGGGGCGTTCAGGAAGTGGGGCCTGACTAGAGAAAATGGGTCACAATGTGCAGGTCATTCAAGGTTCTACCATCCCTAGTTCCTGTTCTGAACTCTGATTCCTGTTCCACTATGGTGCGAGGGCGCTACATGCTCCTGGCATCATGAACTCCACCATGCCTTCCTACATGATAGACCAAAACCTCAGAAACCATGAGCAAAAACAACCCTTTCTTTAATGGTCTATTTTATATAAGAGGTCAAATAATGGAGATACACAGAGTGACTGATGTTGGCACTGGAAGGGAACTGGATCTGTGGTGACATCATGAAACTGTAAAAGGAACCTTTAAGAGCAAGAAGTTTGGGGATGGGGAGATGGAAAGATGGGGAGCTTGACCTTGAACTTGACCTTGAGCCAGACAGATGGAGCAGAAAGAAGTAACAGGAGCAAGGGAGATGAGTGTCATGCATGTGGCATGTTTTGTGGCATGTTGTACGTGTGGCATGGAGGGCAGATACCAATCATGAGGTGACCAAACCCTTCTGAAAGGTTTTGTAAAGTGACATTGGAATGAGACAGAGACCAAACCCACAAAATTTGGTACAAAAGCAGGGCAAAGGAAGAAAAGGAACTGAAGCCAGATGAACAATGATACTTGTCCTTCTAGCCAGAACTGGGCCTTCCTTTCCTTGAGTCTTAGAACATCATATATAATTCTAGTTAAACTCCACCAAAAGTAAGCCATCCCTCCTATCTCCAAATTCTCTGATAATCACTTAGTAGGTCCCCAATAACATCTGCCCCATGTGAGCCCTCTGAAGCAGGGGGAGGCCGAAAACGCTAATTAGCTACAATCTAAACTAATTGCTTTTTAAACTTCTCCTATAAGCCTGACTCGTAATGGCTCCTAAGAATCGATGTTTCATTATTTTTTGTCATTGCAGAGACTGACCCTGTCAATGGGTCGTTAGGAATCAGCTCTGGGTGAGGTCCCCTCCTCCTCTCCTACCCCCCTACCTCTTTGTCTCCTTCCTTCTTTCCCTCTTCTCCCTCCTTTCCTCCTCCTCTCTCCCCTTGTCCCTCCTCCCAGCCTTCCCTCCTTCCCCCTTCTCCACCTCTTCTCATTGGCACCAAAATATCATCACCCTACAGAGAAAAGAAAGCCAAGCCTCAAAAATGAAGATCCTGGGCCACCGCCCAGAGCAGCATGGGAAAGCAGAGGCTACAGTGTGGGTCAGGAGTGAGGAGGCAGTTGGCAACCACCCTCTACCTAACAGGCCATGAGCACACCAGTGCCATGTGACCTTGTTAATCACTGCAATAACACTGAGAAGCCTGGGCTGTCACCTGCCCACTTTTCAGATGCGAGCACTCAGGCTCAGAGCTCAGAGTGCTGAAGCTTGAGCACACCACGTTAAACAGGGAAACTACAAAATTGTACAGGTCTCACAAGCCAGGCCTCCCGTGTGCCTCTGGTAGGGGCCACCTGCTTGGAACTTCAGGGTAAAAGCTCAAAAAAGGATTCCTGAAGGATCTCCTACCCAAAAGGTGTTTGTGGCACACGGGTTACACAGCCAGCCTGAGTCTGACTTCAGGGGGCAATCCCTTCTTTATTTCTCGACTCTGACCCTCATGGGAGTTGGTTACATAAACCCAAACAAAATAGCACACTGAAAAGAGCAAAGAAGTGGGAAAGCGGCCTTCTGGTGCCAGAGACAACAAGACCGCCTGTCTGAGGGACGAGGGCCTGAACACACAGGCCCTTCCAAGGGGCCAAGTACACTAGCTGTGTTCCCTCATCTGTGTCAAGGTCAAAGACACCAACAAGCAACAAGCCAATGGCAGATCCATTTTCAAAAGTCTCCCTAGAGCCCTTCGGGAAGCACCCAGGTCCCCCAGCACAGGACCTGACTCTGGATCACCCTACTAGTGTTCTTCTGTGGGCATGGGAGGGAAGGAGCCTAGAACATTCCACCATGAGACCCTTGTCACTGCCCCTCAAGCCTTTCTAAACATTTCATTCCCGCTCTCCTGTGGCCCAAGTGTTCATCGCATGCAGAGTTGGTACTGATGTGGTGCAGACAGGGAGTGCTCAGCAAATGTTAGCGCCAGTGCTCCCTGTGTTTACATGGTTAATTGCAAACACAGGACTCGACGGAGAGGTATGTGGAGGATGGGGGTGGAAACCCAGGGTAGAGTTCAGTATTTTTCTGGCCACTGTTAATTAGATGGTTGGAAGACGGAGGGATTCTGGGCGTGAATGCTGATGACGTATCTTGGATCATGTGCAGGTTGCCTCTTTATAACCTCCCAGGAACCTAAGATGTTTTAGGGTCTGATGCAAAAACTGGGTCATTTTGGAATCAGTGAAACAAACAGCCACGTAGAAACCAAAGGTTTGCGCTCCCACCAAGTAGAAGTGTGATGAAGGAGAGATGTTCCCAGGACAGCTATGTCATATCCTTAGGGAAAGAAGGGCAGAGGTGACAATGCCACCAGAAAAGACCCTGTGGTGAGAACAAGAGTGGCCAGGTATAGAAATGGAGGCTTTGCAGCAAGGAGAAGAAGGAGATGAATTCCAAGCAGAAAACAAGATGCATGTGGACTCAGCTGCTTTGAGAGATAATGACTTGAGGGCACTCTGTCTGCCCTCTCCTCTGACTTATCCAGGATGCCAAGAGCGAGGTCAGATATGTTCACCAAACCCTGCTGAGTTTCTAAAATATGTCCCCATATCCTTTGTCATTCGCAAGGCACAATCTGCATGGACCTCTGGCCTAAGCTCCACCAGGAGGAACCAAGAACCAGGCCAGGCTTCTGCAGGGCACTCAGGTGGTACGATTCCATGGGGCTGCGCCCACACTCCTGCCAGGGCCAGAGAGAGACATGGGGACTTGGGTGTCACTGGAGAGAAGTCAGTATTGCTTCTTGGGTGATTTTCCTGGGAATTCTATTGTACACGGGTCACATAACACAGCTCTCCCCGAACGTCAGCGAATTGCCCTGTAGTGTGGGGATGTGTCTGCACCACACAGGACACATCCTCCCTCTCTGGCCTGGTTAAGACGTAGGTGAGTTGGAGCAGCAGACTAGCAGAGAGGGTACTGACAGCCCCAGTGTGGTTAGTGAAGGCAGAATCATGATGTCGGGTCCTTCTGTCCTTCTGCTTAAAGAAATACAAGCAGAACTCTGAGAATATCCCCAAATAAGCATTGGTTCTGCAACCCAAAGGTGACCCTCCTGGTTGAGGAACAAGAGGTCAAAGGGCATCCAGCCCCTGGCTTAGGAACTCTCCTTCATTCACGCCCTGGTAACCATGGCCCTTCATCTGACTCTACCAGAAGGCTCTGCTGACTGGACAGACTGAGACCCCAGGAGCATCCAAGGCATTTGGCCATCAGCAGACAATCAGTCACTCTGAGTATATGAGAGAAGCAAATGAGAGGCTATAAAACACAGAGACGGTCACAGAGAAGGTCACACAGCTGGTAAGTGGCAGAACCACAACTCGAACCTGACTGGTGGTGATGGCTGTTAAGGGTTTTAAGTGAATTCTTACCCAATCAAGACCCACTTGGAGATGCCACGATTGTACCGTGTCCATAGAGTACACTCGTGATGTGTACTTGTGATGTGAAAGAAGAAAGATTTCAGGCTGGGCTCTTGGCAAGAGTGCCCCGGACAAAGCCGCTGCTGAGAGAAAGGTCAGGCAGGAGGTACATGTGCAGTGGCAGCATCCTTCTCTCTATTAGGGTGGACAGCTTGCTGGGTTTGGCCTGAGCCTTTGTTGGGAGGTTCGGTTTCTTGCAAAATGTGCTGGTGAGTCCATACCACCTCCATCGCCAACTCCCAAAAGGAAAGACTCTGTGGCTACCGTTAGGAACCTAGGACTCGGAGGAGGAGGAAACAACCCCAGAAGGAAAGGCTCCTGCCAGATGGAGCCGGGTAGGAGCCCAGGTCTGACAATACCCAAGAGTGTGGGTCACATGGTTCAGGATGCTGCCCACCACATGGAGGCAGGAGCAGGGACCAGCCTGGTCACAAGGTGTCTCCAGGCCCAAACAATATGCTGACCATTCCAGTTCTGAAAGTGAGATAAGGACCAAGAGCAAAGAAAGAGACCCTTTCCGGAAGCATTTCCACGAGCATGTACATGTATCGAGGACACGTGTGTGCATGGTGTGTGGTGAATGCATATATGTGCAAGAGAACAAGTATGTTCACATCTGTGGTATTTACTTGAATGTGTAATGTGTATGTGTGTGCACGCATATGTGTGCATATATGGTGTAAGTATTTGTGTGTATGTGTGTATGTGCACGTGTATGTGTGAATGCTGGTGTAAATATGTGTGTGTGTGCATGTATGGTGTAAGTGTATATCTGTATGTGAGTGTGTGTGAATGCTCACCTACAGGTTGTACACGTGGGGAGTTCAGAAGGGAGCATCAGCGTCTTCCTCAGTTGGTCTCAACCTTATGTTTTTCTGGAGTGGGTTCTCTTTGGACTTTCATTTCCCTGCTACACTGAACTGGTAAGCCTTGAGACCCACCTGTGTCCCTCCCCTCTCTCCCAGCACTAGGGTAACGGGTACAGATTGTCATTCGTGGCTTTTAACATGGGTGCTGGAGGCTTAACTCAGCTCCTTGTGCTTCCAAAGCATTTTCCATAAAAATGCACGCATAGAGGAGGTGTGCGTACAAGCAGCCCAGATCATTGCTCCTTCTATGGGACAACGACAAGTCAGCTCCTTGATACCCAGCTCCCTCTGATGCAATCTGTCAGTGAGAAACAATTTCTCCAGGGCAAAACCTGGCTTCTTCCTCCCTGTGAGCATCTTCGATGGACGTGGTCCAGTGCTGACATCTCCGAGTAGGTCCCGCCCCGTGTAAGAATTCCCTTTCAAACCCTTCACATCCATCTCCAAAATCAATGCGACTGTCAGTCTTTTACTTGTTAACACAATAAAAATTCTTCAAACTGCATCTCCTTTTTACTCTGTGAACCCCCACTCAAAGCCAGCCTGAAGGGGAAAAAGAAGAGGAGAAAGAGAGCTATCCTGAGGAAACATGTTCGGTTTCGTGATAAGGGAATTTCTGTTGTGTGGAAGCAATTTCACACATAGTGCCACTCAACGTGTTCCTCTTTAAATAGTCTGTTTCCCTAGCAGGGAACAAATGAGTTAAGCAGCTACGTCATGCCACCCTGCAAACACGTCCACTGAGTAACAGGTCACTACCTTCAAGGCAATCGCCCCACCCCAGCTGGCAGAAAAGGTGCCATGGAAGCGGAGAGGTGGCTGTTGGGTGCCTGTGAGACTCTTCTCCACCTCTGGGTAGGAAAACACAGAGTTGAGAGCAAGTGTGAGAACCAGCTGGACACCACCAAGCACCGGGTTTACTGCCGATTAGCTTGAGGGGATCCGATGGCTTGGTTTTTAGCCCAGGCTGGCTTTGGGCTTCAAGGTCCCCTGCCTTAGTCTCCCTGGCACTGAGATGAGAAGCCACCACACCAGACTTCAATTTCTGGGCTTGAATGCTGTGCTTTATTCAAATGAATGCCAGTCACCTGCTGGGTAATACGCACAAGAGTCCCATAGGTGGCCATAAATAAGACACTTGATCACCAACATTGGGGAGCCGATGGGTAAAATAGATACTCGTAGCAGAGACAAATTTCAGGGTGTTCAGGCATTGATGGTACGGGACATGGAGCCAGGACAGGGAGGAGGAGGGGAAAACAGAGGAAATGGATACTTCGATCAATTACCACAGCCCTGCTAATCCTTACCCCTCAAGGAGACTCAAGATACCTGACAACTCTCTCTTCTGACACATCACACTAATCTAAGCCACCAAGTCTCTTTTGGGGACCACTAACAACAGTTTCCTAAGGGTCCCCTGGAATCCATCCTGGTCCATGCCCGCTCACCCTGAAGTCCAGGTTGATCATGGCTGTCCGCTCATGAGAGCCCACCAGAAGAGGAGGTGGGGCATGAATCGGAGAAGGAAGAGGAGAAGCAGGAAGATGAGGGGGATGAAAAAGAGGGGAAATAGGAAGAGGGGGAGGAAGAGGAGTGAGGAGGGAAGGGAGCTGACTTCCCCCTTTCCCTGCAGGGCAGGCCCTTTCAAGATGCTGAGCAAACATCTTAAGCTTCACCTTCCTCCCCTGCATAGAGCCCAGTAGGAAACTAAAAATCCCTGATAACCTGTAGAGACTGGCCCTCACGCAGGTCACTCCACTGCCATGGGGCTGAGCTGACAGAAGCAAAGGCACCGGAGAGGGAGCCTCAGTTCACCTCCTTGTTTCTCCCACTGCCCTCTCCTCTCTCTGGGCACTCCGTGCAGCCAGGCAACTGGCTCCAAAGATGTTCGGCGCAGGGCCCTGAGACATCCGGGGCTACAGGAGAGCTATTACCCTTTTCTCCTCGGTGGCCCGTCAGAGGGGTGACTGGCTTCCAGACAGTGCTGCAGAGTACACTCCTGCCTGCCCGCGCAGGAACATTGCTCAGCCTGGTCTGCCAGCGAGATGTGCCTTCTTCAGGATCTGATCATCTACAGCTCTCTTTCTGGCCATGCTGGCTGCTAGTGTGTGGTGGGTGGCACCGAGTTAAATGTGTGAGCCATGGGCTGTCACAGCCCTGAGCTGCCAGACTGGAGTCTCGATGTGGCGGTGAAGTCACCGGAGGCAGAGCAGCACTACCCAGCTCTGACAGGCCAGCACACTACACCTCCATCTGCTATCACTTAAAGGCGTGGATCGGACAGCCAGCCGCAATTAATGGAACACTGACTATTTTCCAGCTTTTATTTTGAAGTAATTTCTGGGGGAGTCTCGCTCGCCTCCGTGCCGGGCCAGACGGCCGGTGGTCTGTCAGTCAGGCTCAGCTCCCTTGGAACAATTAATCAGCAGTTGGTGCTAAAACCGATTTACTGGACTGGGCTGAGAGACACCTCAGTTCTCTCTATTAATGCGCAAAATGAAATCGTTTATGAGCGCTGAGTTCTGTGCCTGGTGCTGTTTCGTCCTCTGCTTAGTGAGCTCGAGATGGGAAGGTACCTTTCTGAAAACTGGATGCCAGTAACACGCTAGAACTGCGTACCAATGTCTGTAACTTCAGTTCCCGGGGATCCCATGTCCCCTTTTCTGACCTCCTTGAGCGCCTACATATGTGGATATGTAGCTTAAATATAGAGACGCACAAAAATCAAAATTTAATGAAGTGAAATAAACTTGAAGCTCTGAAAACCAGTATTACTCTTCTTTTTTTTTTTTTTTTTTTTCCTGAGCTGGGGACAGAACCCAGGGCCTTGCGCTTGCTAGGCAAGCGCTCTACCACTGAGCTAAATCCCCAACCCCAGTATTACTCTTCTAAGTAGAGAGACAGTCACCTACTCTTTAGTGTATGTATAAGAGCATGTGTGTGTGTGTGTGTGTGTGTGCAATTGTATGTATGCAAGTGTCTGTGTACATGTGGAGGTCAGGGGTCAATGTCAGGCAACTTGTTCATCTCTACCAACCCTATTAGTGGAGATAGTCTCTCACTGAACCTGACACTCACGGATTCGACTAGACTGCCTTGCCTGCGGCTCCCCAGCAGTAGGACTACAAGTTACTACACCAGCTTTTTCACAGGGTTCTAGGGATTGAACTCAGGTCCCAGTGCTCACAGAGCAAGCACTTTAATGGCTGAGCCATCTCACCAGCCTCCTCTGTATTCTACAAGTGAATGTTTCTCTTGAGTGATAATCCTCTAGATACATGAATTAAACACATTGGAATGCTTAATGTGGTACCCAACCTAGAACTGGTATTACTGTTATTCTTGTTGTTGTTATTGTTATTATTACTTGTTACTTTGGGAGGTTTAGAACTAGCAGACTGAAAGTCACATCAGGACTTCACACCAACTCTATCATCTTCTAGATGTCAGAGTAAGCCTACTGAAGCAACAGTTTGGCAAGCATATGCCTCTCAAATGGTGTATGTCCATTTCTGGAAGCTGCTGTAAGAAGCAGCCATGGATTCATGGAGACCAGAAACCAAAGTCAAGGAGTCGGAAGGGACATAGCTCCCTCCAAAGGCCCCACCAGTGATCTTCCTCCTCCAGCTCCTGGTGGATCCTGCTATTGCTAGGCTTGTAGCCATACCATTACCCAGCCTCCACCTCAGTCTTCCCATGATCGTCTTCTTTCCTTACAAGGAAATGAGAGCCCTAGTCCAAGAGGGACTTCCTCTTCAAGCCCTAAACCAACCTTCTCTCCCAAGACATCATTTCCACATTACAGAGAACACTCTTTTGCAGAGACTTCCTTAACTCACCACAGAGGGTAGTCTGGGCACTTCCTCCGTGGTCAGGTATCTAAGTGAGAAGCACCCATGGATGTATTTGGCTAAAAGCCACCACACAGAAGCTACTGAGTCACCACACACCTGGGGAGGGCCTTTTGGTGAGGCAGCTGCCTTTAGTCATCTGTGTTCTTATAAGTGACCCCAGTAGACTTGCTGTTCACCCTGCTAGACTTGGGTGGAATATTCTCTTTGGGCTTTTGTCAGCCCCCTATTGGGGGTTAATAGACATTTACTCACAACTCCTCAGGAAATAAAAACAGTGGAAGCCCTCCTCTCATATGATGGCTGCTTAGGAATGTGACCATCTTTTGGACATAGAGAACACATCCCAAGGCCAAGAATGGTGCCTTAACTCACTGTTACGTTTACAGCACTGTTGTGTCCACCCAACAGCCAGGGTCATGTAAGAAAAGCCATTGAACAAAGGAGTCAATGACTAGATCTTCAGAGGTCCATCCACGACTTAAGAGCACTGAGCTTGATTGACACATGGCATTTAATTATCAACACTATGAGCCCTCCCCCAACTGCCTGATCCCTGTGCCTCTCAGTACATCTAGAAAAGTCCAGCTGTGAGGTTATAGGTCAGCTTGAGACACTAAGACCTTGTAAACAGAACTTTTTTTTTTACACATTTCATTTTCTCTTGGAAAAAGAGCTTCACAGGCAGTGTATACAGATAGAGAAGACAGGAGACATAAGACAGGGCAAGCACAGCACACATGCTCTAAGAAACGGGGATGCTGAACTGGGCATAGTGGCCCTTGCCTAGACTCATACTGGAAATAAGGTGATATCAGACTCAAGAGACTGTGGCAGTGACCCGTTTTAATATTCAATTCCACAGGAAAGAGATGTCAATGCAGAGAAAAGGCAAAAATGGCCTGCGTGCTGGTTTGACACAAATCCTCCAATCTTGAGAAATCCCTGTCCTCTTCTCTCATAGGCTAGGACCTGCCCACTTCCCTATTCCCTATTTTACTGGTTAGGACACAGAGCCTTATCTAATAAATGATTTGGGGCTAGAGATGGCCCCTTTTCTGACCTCGGGCTCAGTCACATAGCAGACTGACCGTAATTTTCCAACCCAGAGTTCTGAGAAAGATAGACCTGCTGCCAGCTAGGAACGGGGGAGGGGAGGGCTCAGTTCTTTGACTCTGCTGAACTCCAAGAGCACCTCAGATGGAAATGAACTGGATCAACCCATTTCTTACATCTCAGAACTAAAGGAGCAAAAGGTAGAAGGTTTGGGTTTTTTGCTTGTTTGAGTTTTGTTTGTTTGTTGTTGTTGTTGTTGTTTGTTTGTTTTGTTGGTAAAAAACCAGTCTGAGACGTAGAGCAAGACCCTGTGTCAAACAGAAAATGAAAGAGAAGGAAGAAGAGGAGGAGGAAGCAGGGGAGGAGGAAGTGAAGAAAGAAAGAAGGAGAGGAATAGGAGGAGGTGGAGAGAGAGAAAGTGGAGGACGAGGAAGAAGAGGATAAGGTGGAGGAGGTGGAGGAAGAAGAGTTGGAGGGTAGGACTAGGAGGAAGAGGTGAGGGAGGAGGAGGAGAAGGAGTAGGAGGTGGAGGAAGAAGAAGAGGTGGAGGAGGAGGTGAAGGAGGTGGAGGAGGAGAAGTAGGAGGAGGAGGAAGAGGTGGTGGTGGAGGAAGGGGAGAAAGAAGTAAAGGAGGAGGACAGAGAAGAGGCAGCAGCTGTATATGTCCCCATCAGAAGGAGTGGACTGGGGGCCTCAAACAGTGCTATAAAGAACTGAAGTTATGGAAGTGCAGTGGCTGCTGGGGCCCAAATACCTCAGCTGTGTGAGCAGCGCTTTCCCCAGCCCAGAGTGCCAGGGTTTTAAATGATCTAATTAGAGCATACTCAGATGATGTAGTCAGACTTGCATCTAACATGACATTTGTTTTATGAGACTAAATCATTCCGAATATTTTATCATCTCCCCTTATTATTCAACCACTTTAAATTCTATTGAGAGTGACAGTTGAAGTAATATCTTCTGTGCTGGCCTTCACCCCACATGCTGTCCCAGCCTACCCGCTGTCCACTAGATATAGCCACTGGAGGACATGCTTGGACAGCACAATGCCATACGCCATTTCAGTCTCTCCCCTCCCCTCTCTTCCCCTCCTCTCCTGTGAGAAGGTCCCACCATACACTGAGCCATTCAGGCCAAAAGCCTGAGACCTGGCTGTTGTCATGCAGGTTTGCCATCCCAGCATTTGGGAGGCTGAGGCAGGGGGGTGACCTTGAATCTGAGGCCCCTATGAGCTACCTAGTCTCGAATAACAAAAATCTTCACAGATGTCCGATTTGTCCCGTTCTTAATGACCAAGTCCCACCTAGATGCTCATGGAGAACTCAGCCACTCTTCCATCTACCCCAGTTCATCCCAGCCCCTTCTCTCCCTCAGTACTTCAGCAGAAGCCTCCATGCCCATCTAGGTTCACTT